>NW_022106463.1:2705078-2706979 GCF_000313985.2 Echinops telfairi | reverse complement strand
TTCAAAATCAGTTCATGCACAGACTGTGAATGCAGAGCTCAGCATATACATTAAGTGAGCATGAATATTATTATCTCACCTACTCTAAAGCCATACACTAACCTTTAAGTGTTTCAACTTCTCAACTGAGATAGATAAAAGTTCAAGCAGGACACCTTATTCAGTTAGTTGCAGGAAACTAGGTTGACGCAAGAGAGGTAAATCAAAAGCAAAGTCATCTCAGCATTTGCAAATGCGCACCACTCACCTTCTCACTCCATCACCCATTCACTGCTATCGAGTCCATGCTGACCCGTAGCAACCCTCATGACAGGGTCGAACTGCCCCTGTGAGTTTCTGGGACTGTACCTTTCTACGGGAGTAGAAAGCTCCATCTTATGAGGAATAGCTGGTGGTTTTAAAGCGAATGTCTTTGCAGTTAGCAGTCCAATAAATAACCATCACAGCACCAGCCAGGGCTGCTGTGCAAACAGTCACCGGTTGATTTAGTTCTAAAAGGTACCCAGAGACCATCTGCTCTCTCCCTGTTTCCCAGGCCTGTTCCTGGTGTTGCTTGCAGTCTTTGGCAGGCTCAGAAGAAGGATCATTTCCCAAATAGTGGATGCATTTGGACCATGTGCAGTGCCTGCCAGCTTGGTCAACAGAGATCAGCAGGAGATGGCATTCTACACTGGGGAAAAGATGCAGAGACTGAACAAAATCATTGACACGAACCTCTGAGAGTCATGTTCGGTTCAGAATGGTAATTGGAAAGCATCTTTGCTGGAAAGTCCAATGTGTTTCTTAGCAAGGGAGAGCTAACACCGTCTGTGGGCATGCAAGGAAGCTAGATGATCCTACGACAAAGCAAACAATGGAAATTGTAGGTGGAGAAACTTTAGTACTTGTTATGAGAAGTCAACATCTTACCCAGACATCAACTCTACTTCACCTATGGTTTGCAGTCATCTGTGAGGATCTCTGATATATTTCAAATTGTTGAAAATACCAAGTCTTAGAATTGTAATTATACTATTATGCTATATTGTACTATAATTATGATGGTAATTAGTACTAGTCTGACTGGGAGAAAATTATGTAAAGTCTTTGATTTTCTGTTTCTTTATATTTTTAAAAATAATGATTCTTGTAATACTGTGCCAAAAAATAACAGACATGAGTGTAAAGCTGCATTGTTCTTATCTTGTTTTGCTCATATGTTTGAATAACTTAAAGATACTGGGCCTTTAGTATGTTTTCGTGGCAGAGTTGTTATGCTTTTGGCCTGAGAACCACACAATCAACTGTTCAAAACCACCAGCTGATCCAAGGGAAAGAGAAAGGAATTTCTGCTCCTATAAAGAGTTACAGTCTAGGAAACTGACAGGGGGAAAATTATCCTGTACTATAGGGCTGCTATGAGTTGGCATTGAAGCAATGGCAGTAGTTTGGGTTTGATTTTGGGAGTCTAAGAGTGAAAATAGAACCATTACTTTAGACACAGCAGCTATGATGTAACATCTTTACGAAAACAACTGAAAAGGAGGAAATGCCAACACTCATATTGAAAACATTTTTTTATGCTATGTATTCAAAGAAATAGAAATTCAGGGGCTGGGGGATTTTATTTACATTCTTTAAAAAAAATTATATAAAGAACAGAAGTTGCTTTTACAATTAATTATTAAACATGAATGGATGTATGATGAAATAAGAATTTTATTTAAATATTGTCAAAGAACTCAAGAAAAAATTAAAGCTCCAAGTTGCAGTATTGAAAGATTCTATGGGAAAAATATTGAATGATGCAGGAAGTATAAAAAGAAGAAAGAAAACATACAACAAGTCACTGTACCAAAGGGAACTAGTCCACCATTTTAGGAGGCAGCATATGAGCAAGAACCTATGGTGCTAAGGAAGAA
>NW_022106463.1:2701784-2703439 GCF_000313985.2 Echinops telfairi | reverse complement strand
GTTTAGTAAAGTGGAGAGATGGAGACAAAGAGGAAGGCCCTCAATGGGACTGATAGCATGGCTGCAACAATGGGCTCGAGTTTAGGAACAATCGTGAGGCTGGAATAGGGCCTGGGTTTGTTTCCTTCTGTTGTGCATGAGCTGCTATGAGTCAGAACCTCTTTGATGGCACCTAACAAGAAGGAAATAGTTATTTCAGACTTTAAAAGTCCTAAGAAACTTAAGATCCAATTATTTTTCTGCTCTTGAGACTCTGAATTGATAATATATACAATTCCAAGAGTAAAAATAATCTGAAGTTCCAACAAGAGCCGTCCCATCAATTGCCCTGAGCTCATGCTGACTCACAATGTCCTCATCTGTACAGAAGAAAGCTGCTCAGGAGGGTTTTCAATGCTGGGCTCTCTCTGATGTGAAACACCTGACCTTTCTTCCAAGTTGCCTCCAGGGCTTGCTGAACTGCCAGTGTTTTACTTAGGAGGCCAGCACTTAACAGTTTGCACCACTTGGGATCAAAATACCGAACAACTTTATTGGGGGAAAGGAGGAGTTGGTCTATGTTCCATATTGACACCGCAGAGTGTACCTGCTCCTTGGTGATTATGGAAAAGTAGAAACTCTTTAAAGCATTTCCCAGAATCACCTCTGGGCAACCTCCACAGAGCTCCATACCTTAATATACCTTATATGTATTATTTTTGAAGTTGATGAGCTCTGTAACATATAGACTGTAATCAACAGAAGAGACATGACTCATGTCCTCTACTCTGTATTTTAAGCCTACACCCTCTAAATCATTCAGAATGCCCATATGTATCCTATGGGAAGAATAAGCTAAGACATACAAGTATTACGAAAAAGCACAGCAATCTTTATTCTCAAAGAGATCAGCCTGCAGTTGCCTAAGCTCTCTGGCCTCTATTATTTTGGTTTCTCTTTCTCTCTTTATTTCTCTCTCTCTCCTTTTTAGAATTCCCTGAGACTTCTCCTAGGTATTTTCCTAAATTATATTTTTCTGTATCATGGAGAGTTTAAAACTGGAGTTTAAAACTTGGTCACATGCTATCTTCTGAAACGGTTGTACCCTGACCAATTATTTTAAGTATAGTCTCTCTGTGTTCCTTCCATCTTCTTTCAGGGCTTCCTGCTTCTTCTGAGCCTATATAATTTTTCAATGCCTCAATATAAGCTTGAGTGCTTCTTTGATTCTTTTATATGAGATCTTCCTCCACCCCCTAGCCCCCTTTGGTTCTTTCAATGTGATCTTCCTTTTTGTTTTCTAGCTCCAGATCGCTACATTTTTCGTTACAGCACTTTGCTTTGTCACATGAAGCCATCCTTCAGTTCTTTCACATTATCATGTCTTACATTTTAGCTACTTGACATTCAAGAGAAATATTTAGCAGCCGTTCTGACATCTCTTTTGATCTTGTTTTTTCTTTCCTGTTTTTGTGGACTCTACCTCTTGTGGACTTGTTTTAATTTTTTTCCAGTTTCAACTTAAACTTGCATATAAGCAACTGATGGTCTGTTTCACAGTCAGTTCCTGGCCTTGTTCTGACCAAAGATATTGAGCTTCTCCATAGTCTTTTCCACAGATGTAGTTGATTTGATCACTGTTTGTTTCATCCATGCAGGCCCACATGTACAGTTGC
>NW_022106463.1:2699286-2700925 GCF_000313985.2 Echinops telfairi | reverse complement strand
GCTGCATTTCTTCCCAAATAGATTTGTTATGATCCACACAGTTAAATTGTGTACTCAATGATACTGAAGTTCAGTACATATTTTAGCTCTTGGTCATTCTAGAGCAAGTTTTAAGATCTTCTGACATTTATTTGTTCTTGTAGTTATTCCTTGTCTTTTTAATAACCTCTTACTTTCTCCCTTGATGCCATGGCACTTCAATGTTCACATATGGAACCTGTGGACACACCCTTAGACAATCGTTTGAATGGAACAAGGAATGGTGCATGATTTAAAATCAGGAAAGGAGTGCATCAGAGTTGTATCCTTTCACTGTATTTATTCAATCCATATACTGAGAGAATAATCTGATAAATGGGAGTAAATTAAGAACACAGCATCTGGATTAGATGAATACTCATTAATAAACTGATATTCAGATGACACAACCATTCCTGCTAAAAGGGAAGAGAACTTGAAAGGCGTACTTATGGAAACCCCAAACTACAGCCCTCAGCACAGATTAAACCGCAATGTCAAGAGCATAAACATCCTGACAAACGGACCAATAAATAACCTCTTGGCAAATGTAGGAAAGATTGACCTTGCCAAAGATTCAATTTTACTTGAATTCCCAAGAAATGCTCATGGAAGGAGCGGTGAAGAAATAGAAGGACGACTTTATTGCATTGGGCACATCTGCAAATGTCCTCTTTAGAGTTTTGAAGCACAAAACTTGGTAGTCAGATGTGCCTTGCCCAGATAAACACAAAGATCCACAAAGAAACACCGATGGGAATGCTTACGCAAACACAAGGGGACATAACTGAATCTGTACAAAGAAACTCCAATAATATTGACAGCGTATGCCTCAGAAATCATAAAGGACAGAAGGCACATATAAAATTCTCAAAGGAAAAACAAACTGTGAACTAAAAATGCTCTACCTGACAAAATTAACTTTCAAAAATAAAAATAAGGAAAAGACTTCCTCAGATCGCCCCAAACTGAGATAATTGGTTGCTAGAAAACCGATCTGCTTATCAGAAATATTAAATAAAGTTCTTCAGCATGAATGTAAGCTAGCCCATCTAGTCATCTATGCATTTGAAGAGAAATCATTAGAGATCATGCAAGCAAAACAACAAGGACAGGGAAATATATATATAATTTTGATCAAAGTCGTTATATAGTGTTTCATTGTCAATGCAAATCTCTCACTTTTAGAACAAAAAATGCATATGTTATGCTTTTCTCAAAATAAATTTTATAAGATATCTGCATATAGTAGAATGTTAGGCCAATAACACATAGGAATGTAATATATGTGTACTACATTTATTTGTCAATAACAACATAAATTATGTGGGTGAGAGTAATGTCTACATAGATTACTACAAATGGTATTACAATCATTATAACAATGTACCCTTTGGTGCAGAATGTTAATATTTGCAAAATATGCAATAATATCACAAGACGAAGTGAATAAAGCTATCTATGAGTAATGTTTCTGTATGTCAATGTAATTAAACTAGACAAAATCTGAAGCTATTTTCATAAATTAGGATGTATACTGTAAACCCTAATCAACCTCTTAAAAGTAAACAAAAATATAAATAACCAAAAATAGTATGGTAAGTTAGCAATGAAGTTCAAT
>NW_022106463.1:2696327-2698644 GCF_000313985.2 Echinops telfairi | reverse complement strand
ATCTTAGGGACGTGGATGTAAAATCCTAAAAAAATGCAGGCAAAGTGTATTCAGCAAAATAGTATAAGGATGATGACTGTCTTTAGGTGGGCGCCCTAGGAAAGCAAAACCAGTGAACATTATATATTTATACACGGAAAGAGATTTATATCAGGAAATTGGCTAACATGGTTAAGAAGCAGGAAAATTCCAAGTCCGGGCAGATTCCAAGTCTGTAGGTCAGATGTTCGGCTGGAGGCTTCTCCTGACTCACTAGGTGCAGCGACTGAGAAACCCAAGGTAAGCCGGAAGACGAAAGGGTTGTGAATGTGGAGGAGTATGAATCCAATGTTGACTCCCAATGTCAGAATGCAATACGCTGACCATGGACTCAAGTTCAAAGGACCTGAAGTGCATAAGCCAGGTGCAGGATCCCGATCCAGCAAATATGTGAGCAAACTTTTCCACAGTGTCCACATATATTTGAATCAGCCCACACCCCCAAAGAAATTTTCTTTCAATTGATTGGCTGCTCACAACGGTTCTCGTAAATGTGATTATATTATGTTAGATCTGATCATGGAGGATTACTAAGACTTAACTGTTAAACCATTGAGAATTCTGACCCAGCCAAATTAAGACAAAACCTTCACTATGAAATACACATTGACCAAGTAGGAGTCACCCCAGGAGTGGACGTTTAGTTAAACAACAACAACAACAAAAAGTAAATTAATGTAACACATTATATTAACAGAATAAAAATAAATATCATATGATCATCTCAACAGTTGTACGAAGTAGATTTGGCAAAATTATTAAATATGTATGAAACTAGAAATAGAAGAGACCTTCCTCACCTGATAAGAGGTGTTTTTATAAATTCCATTCAACCATCAGGCATAATGGTGAAAATCTGTATACCTTCGCTCTAAAATCAGGAACAAGAAAGCCTTGTTCACTCTTCTCATTTCTATTCAACAAGCACCAGAACTTCTAGCCAAAGAAATGGGTAAGAAAAGATAAATTAAAACATACAGATTAGAAAGAAATAAAATAAAACTATAAATTACAAAAATCAATCTACAAAAGCAATCATTTTTATACATTTGCAATGAACAATCCAAAAGTGAAGTGACAAACATTGACAATAATATAAACTTTAATCAAATACTTAAAAGTGCATTTAATAAAAGAATTGCAAATTTTATACTATGCAAACCACAAAACATTGTTGAAATTAAAGATGATCTGATGGAAAAACATTCCATGTCCATGTATCAGAAAACAACATTGTTAATATGGTAATATTTGAAATTTCTCTCAGAATCCCGTGATTTCTTTATAGAAAATGAGTAGTTGATTCTACAGCTCATGAAATCTCAAGTGATATAGAATATTGAAAGATTTACCCTTTTTGATTACACAGCTTACTACACAGCAATGGTAATCAAACCAATGGCATACTGGCACAAGGATAGACTTGACACAAAAAAGAAACTGAGAGTTGGTAACAAACTCAAACATCTATGGTCAACTGATTTTCAGTAAAGATTCCAAGATTACTCAGCTGGGTATGAATGAGCTTTTCAAGAAATAAATTGTATGGAACAAGTTCACATTCATGCCCTAAAGGATTAATTTAGACTCCTCTTTACACCATGGATGAAATTTAACATGTCAAAATGGGTGCATAAGCAAATGTGTTGAAGAAAGCTGATGATGCCCGACTATCAAAAGATATAGCCTCTGGGGTCTTAAAGGCTTGACGTTAAACAATCAACCATCTAGCAGAGAAGCAACAAGCCCATATGGAAGAAGCACACCAACCTGTGTGATCATGAGGTGTCATAGGAACCAGGTAACAGGCATCAGAAGAACCAAGACAAACAAACAAACAAACAAACAAAACTATATTGTTGATAACGAGGGGGGGTGAGTGCAAAGACCCAAAACCCATCTGTTGACAATGGGCTATGCCCTCACAAAAGGACCACAAGGAAGGGATGAGTCAGCAAGGGCGTAGTAATGCACCACTGAAACACACACTATTCCTCTGGTTTCTTGACGCATCCTCACCCCCCACTATCATGACCCCAGTACTGCCTCTCACTGTGGGCTAGACCGGAGCATGTACACAGGCACAGATAAGCGATAAGAGCTCATGGCACATGGAATCCAGGAACAGGAATGGGAGTAGTGATATTAGAAGAGTAGGGGGAAGGTTGGGAGAGGATGGGAGGAAAGGGGAACAGATAGCAGTGATCAACACATAGCCACACTACTCCTTCCCCCTCCAGAGGGATGAACAACAGAAACTGTGGGGGAGGGGAGACAG
>NW_022106463.1:2694140-2696097 GCF_000313985.2 Echinops telfairi | reverse complement strand
AAAAAAACCACTGCAAAATAAAGAAATATAAATAAAATATTCCACAAAAAATTAACTTGAAATGGAACAAAGATCTATATGTAAATCCTAAAGTTACACAAATCTTAACCCAAACATATAGATACATCCCTATGATCTTAGTCTTACATATGATACCAACAGTATAAACCAAAAAAAAGAAAAGAAAAATTGTATAAATTGAAAAATAAACAATAGAAAACCCCCCAAATGATCACGCTTCAAAAATATTAACAAGGAAGTGAAAAGAGATACCACAGAATGGGAGAAAATATTTGCAAATCAAATATCTGATGAATGAATGAAGTCTAAGATATAGGAAGAACTTAAAAATAACATATGGTGACTTAGGTGAAAGTTTCCAGAGCAGAACATGAGATTTATATAAAGCAGTTTATATGCGTTTTGTTTCAACTCATCCATTTTAACCCCTTCAAAGTACATGGTTCATCCTACTTCCTCCTAGCGTTTCCTGTTTCCTTTCCTCTTCTTTCCTAAATCTCTGTCCTTGGATAAATGCTGCCCTTTAAATAAAAAATTGTGGTTGATTATTCTAACATAGGGGTGAGTTCAGGTCCGTCTGAAGGGTGACTGAGCAAATGGTCTGGAGGTCACAGATGACCTCCACCGGCTGCACAATGGAGGGGAATCCAACTCCACAGACACCCAAGGGTGATTGCCACAAGGCAGAGGTCAGGTCTGCCTCCATCCTTCTTGACTCTATTTTGACACCACTAGTTTCTCCCATGACACTCTACTATTTGGTTGGGTTTGAAAAGTCACTGCAATGATCACACATAACTCATAGAAAAACACGATTATAGGGGTTTATTATGGAATTTAATAGGTTACCACCAGTCATGGTCCATAAACAGTGAGGATATTGTCACTGGTCCACAATAAAGCCTCTCCTCAGTCAGAAGCCATCCCTCGGCCTCGGCCTCCATGGGGCATGAAGCTCACCTGCCTCTCCAACTCATAGTCCCAAGGTCTCAGGGCCACAGCCCCTCCACTCTGTCTTGGTCTGGCTTCTATGCTCTGCCCCTTAGTCTTCAAAGCAGCACCTCTGGTGCCTCTGGTGTTGGCTCCCACCATTTAAAATTGGGATCTGGAACATGTTCCAATAGTGACTCTTCTTCCTTGATGGTCCTGGGAATTCACTCTGTTCCTGCTTCTGAGATGGCTCAGTCATATAGCCAAGGGAGTAGCAACAAAAACTGACAAGTCCACTGACCAATCCTTTTATTGTTTCCCACATCCTTTTTGCACGGCCTCACTCAGTCATACAGAGGCATGAAGAGATGCACCATATTATTAATTGTTTCTTCACTACGGTGACTAAGGGCCAGAGTCTTGCATGTACCACCTGTCTCTGATTAATAACCTTGATTGCTTTTATGATTTTGAGTTGTGTTCTATAGAATAAAAGAGCAAAGCTTGATAAGTAATAATCATAAAATTGCCCAGTTTAAATATGGTTAAAATATTTAAATAGATGCTTCTCCATTGAAGAGATGTTGACAGGCTCCACATCGCTAGCCCTCTGAGAGTCAAAGCAACCTCCATGATGAGATCACATTTCATGCTCACTGGGATGACTAGAATAAAAACAAAATCAGTTAATGACAAGGACTGCCCAAGATGTGAGGGACTGGAAACTTCATTCTTGGTTGTTGGAAATAAGAAGTATAATAGCTGCTTAGAAAAATACATTGGCAATTCCTCAAGGGTTAAATAGAGAAATATCATATTGCCCAATAATTCCATGGCTAAAGAAATTAAATGTTTGTCTACACAGAAATGTATACCGTAATGTTTACAAGAGCATTATTAACACTTGCTACAAGGTAAAAGCAGTCCAAATGCCATCCATTATTAAAACACACATGGATAAACCAAGTGTGGTATATTCACCCAATACAAGGAAATACTAAAACAT
>NW_022106463.1:2692348-2693297 GCF_000313985.2 Echinops telfairi | reverse complement strand
TATAGTGCAAACAATTAATCCAATTGAGGTGACCAAATCAAAAAGTGTGGCTGACATCATTGATGGTATTCTAGGTTTCCTGTGCACACAAGCCACATAAATTATTTTGCAAGGACAGGAACCTATTGCTATGTCAAATTCGCCTTGATCTACGCTTTGCTGAAACGGCTGCATCCCATCGACCCACCGCCACCAAGTCAATGCCTGTCCATGGCGCCACTTCGCTCACAGTGGCCCTTTAGGGCGGAATAGAACTGCCACTTTGGGTTTGTGAAGCTGGTGATTTTGGCTTCATTATACAAATATATCTGTGCGATGCTGGTTTTAAGATACAAAATCGCTAAACAATACAATTTGTTTGTTTATTTTTTAGTTTGTCAAGTGCATCTGAAAATTCCCCTAGATTAGTTATACTGAAGGACAGTTCCAACCGCCATTTCTAGTCGTCTTGATAGCACACCATTGACAAGGCGGGATGTTACAATCGCTTTGTTCATTGACTGATTTGTTCATTTTAGAAATGCGGTAAATAAAAACTGGCATCTTATTATCTTAGCGTCCCTGTATCTAATTACAACTGATATTCTCAAGACGTGACTATATTTTTCTTCTGCAAGTTAGTTGCCCGTTCATATGTTTTCTCCGTCTTTCTATCACATGGCTTGTCTCTCTCTCGTATCTGTCATGGTGATTTGTGTCCTCGGGAGAGCAATCATTTCTTTAAGCCGTGCTGAAAATATTTTACCCACAATTCTTTCTATGTTTGACTTTATTTATAGTATTTTCTTCAATCGGAAGTTTTAATTTTGATCAAAATATATCTGTAAGTTTTACTGGTGACAATTCTGATTTTTTTTTAACATTTTATTAGGGGCTCATACAACTGTTATCACAATCCATACACACATCAATTGTGTAAAGCGCATTTGTACATCGTTTCTCAAAACAT
>NW_022106463.1:2662142-2691214 GCF_000313985.2 Echinops telfairi | reverse complement strand
GATATATTATACAGTATTTCCATCCACCAGAATCAAGTTTACAATCTTCTTATGTTCTAAAACTCAAATGAATCTAGTTTTATTTTCAGTCCTCAGCTCAAAACCTGTAAGTATCATTTCTGGACTCTGCTTAAACAATATTGCTTGTGACCCATATGACCCCCACATTAAAAGGGCATGCGTGATTTTGGAGACGTTTCCCACTAAATTATCTCACTGGCTGTTGTCCTTAGATGCTGAGCATGTTCCAGTTCAGAGCAGCACCATAGACCTTCAGGGAGACCCTCACCAGTGTTGGTTTGCCTTAGCCCTCTGTTGGAGCCACAGTGTAAATCCACCGGGTTCAAGGGTTTCTTCTCTTTCACTGATCCTCTACCTTCCCTGATGTCCCTGATGGGGCTTACCTGTCTTGTTAACATGTCCAAGACATGAACTTCTTCCTCTTCTTTGTCTTTAATCATTTTATTGGGGGCTTGTCCAACTCTTACCACAATCCATCCATCCATCCATTATGTCAAGCACATTTGTACACAGATTGCCATTTTCAAAACATTTTCTTTCTACTTGAGCCCATGGTGTCAACTTCTCATTTTTTTCCCTCCCTCCCTCATGAATCCTTGATTATTTATAAATTATTATTATTGTTTCATGTCTTACACTGACAGAGGTTTCCCTTCACCCACTTTTCTGTTGTCCGGCCCCCTGAGAGGGGGTTATATGTCGATCATTGTGATTGGTTCTCCCTCTCTTCCCCAACCTTTCCCTTCCCCTCCTGGTATCGCTACTCTCAGTATTGATCCTGAGGGGTTTATCTGTCCTGGATTCCCTTTGTTTCCATCTCTTAAATGTAACCATGTACATGCTCTAGTCTCACTGGGTTTGTAAGGTAGAACTGGGGTTACACTAGTGGGGGAAAGGAAGCATTAAAGAACTAGAGTAAAGTTCCCACTCAAGGGGAGGGTGTTGTTTATAGCTCCACAGAGAAAGAGGGACCAGACTTCAACCCAGTGCACCAAGCATGACCTTCTAAGGAGTACTCAGGCTGTGTTTCTTCCAAGATAGAGTTGTTTCTTCTTCCTGAAGTTCATAGTATATTCAGTAATATTTTTCCAACACAGTGTTTCAGAAGCGCTAGATCTTCTCCAGTGTTTCCTGTTCATTGTGCTCTTCCTATATTTAAAAGAGGCAATTGAATACACCATGGCTTGGAGCAAGTATGCTTTAGTCCACAAGGTACATTGTTCATCTTAACACTTTCAAGATGGGTTTTGCCACACATTTTCCCAGTGTGCTGTGTTATTTGATTTTTTTTATTGTGGATCCAAATAAAATGAAATCCTTTGCAACTTCAATATTTTCTTTGCTTATCATGATGCTGTATCTTGGTTCACAGTGACATAGTCAACAATTGTGAGGATGGCCTAGGGTTTTGGTCTGTTGTCCAAAGTGTTGCTATGAATGGGAACAGATTCAATATCGAACAACAGCAACAAGTGAAGCAACTTCTCGGGAAACGTGTCCAAAATGACTCATGTCATTTTAGGGCTATGGGTCACAGGCTGAAGGAATGTGCTTCAAACAAAAGCCAGAAGTGGTGTTTCTAGGTTTTGAGTCCAGGGGTACGACAAATGTAACTAGATTAATTTCATTTTCAGAATGTAAGAGAAAAACTATTTAAGTAAATATAATTTGGGTTTTAAGGACTTTTGTTTTCTTCATGTTGAAGTGTAACATGCTCTGAAGGTTGGAGTCCTTGATTTTTATCAGTGAAATTTTCAAGTCCTTTTAATATGGCCTTAATGTCATCTTCATATTTCAAGTTAGGAATGTCTTCTTATTCTTCTTAAGGATGTTCTTGATGCCACCCCACAGCTCATCTTATTAATGATGCCATTTCCTCCTCCAGGCAGCCCCAGTTCTCAGATTGTTTTCTCAGCACGCAGAATGAAGATATCTATGAAAGATGGAACTCTGATACACTATGTGAGACCACATAGTATTCCCCTTGTTCTGTTTGAACACCTGCCTCTTGGGCGTACAAGTTTCCAGATCAGCAAAATTAAGTATTCTGGAATTCCCTTTTTTTTACAGTGTTATCCACAATTTGCTGTGAACCACAAGAATAAATGCCTTTGCATAGTCAATAAAACACAGGCAAGTTTCTTTCTGGTAACCCCTACTTTCAGCCACCTTCCAAAAGGCATCAGCAATGATATGTCTGGCTCTACGTCTTCTTCTGAATCTGGCATACATTTCTGTAAATCCCCTATTAATGGACTGCTATGTCCTTCTAAAAGTTATCTTTAGCAATATTTGACTTGTTTGTGATAATAATGATATTATTTGATAATCTACATATTCTATTGGATCACATTTCTGTGAAATGGGCACAAATGTGGATATCTTCACATCAGTTGACCAGGTAGCTATCTTTAAACTGTCTTGAGGTAGATGAATACTTTCAGCACTGCGTTCATTTGCTGGATATTCCATAAATTCCTAGAACATTATTTTTCACCAGTATCTTCATTATAGCTTGGACTTCTCTTCTTCACTCAGTGCCATTATCTCTTATTCATATGCGACTTTCTGAAATGGTTGAATATCCACAAATTATTTTTTTGGTACAGTGAGTCCTCCTACATTTTGATGATTCATCCTACACTTGATTGAACTGAAGAATGTCTTTTAGAATCTTCTCCAGGGATAGCAGACCTCCTCTTATGGGATGGCACCTAGCCAACCTCCATCTTGCCCATGGACAAACCAAGTCAACTGGATGGGAAGCCTCCTATTGAGGATTGATAAATTCTGACTTTCGTTACCAAGGTCACGACTGGGATCTCTTTCCACGTTAGATCTCCGAGATCGCTATTATCCAGTCATCAGTAACAGCCTCCCTTATTGTGTCAGAGCCAAATTATACAGTAAAGAGGGAATAACTGACCTCATGATAATGGGACACAAGTATCTTCATTCAAAAGAGTTTATGAGGAGAAATTGTAGTTCTGTTCTCAAAACATATCTACGGTGGCATCTGCTTTTAGTCATAATAGAACCACAGTTGTTTTTTTAATTAATGGGGGTTGATATGTAAAACGTTGAAGGTTTTCTGGTAAATTTTCTCTCTGATGATTGATGGATATCCAATAATATGAATAACAGGCTGTATTATTTATCTCTTTTATGTGTTTTTCCTATTAGCAATTGCTCAGCACCAGGCACTATTGCTAGCAAGCTAGCCATATTTCATATCCTTGGTTCAGTCCTGAGACTGATTTAAAGTTCCACTATACCTGCTACAGCTGTCACAGGAAACACCCTAGTGCTCGCTATTCGAGTACAGTGTTTGGTCTTTCTCCTCGACCCTTATTATCTGGAAAACCTCTAAATAATTTCTATAAATGGAACTTTCAGCTGTTTTTATGAAGAGTGCCTTGGATTATGAGGTTTTAAGGTCATAAATTTTTATTTGGAAATTAAATTATAGAGTTTGGATTTGACATCATATTTTTTTTTATTTCAAAAAGTAGAAAAAGAAAAAATGCAATATCATAGCCTTCTGAACTCTCTCTCTCTCTCTCTCTCTCTCACAGACACACACACACACAGACACATACACACACACAACTCCAGACTGCAGAAGTTATTGTTATTGTTCGGTATCTTCAAGTAAATTCTGACTCATAGTGACCCCATATGCAAAAGAACAAAATATTCTATGTGAAAAAGAATAAAACATTGAGGTGAGTGGGATGGTACCCTGGTCCTAAGAAGAAATCCTGTTAACTTCTGTAGTGTGTGCGGTTCAAGACTCCTGAGCAGCAACCGGTTCATGCCAGCTCAGATGGTCATTGAAATCAGGGTGTTTGTTCTCAGAGAAATTATTTTGGGTCCAGAGGGCACTGGGGAGGCAGGGTGGCTGCTTATGATATGAGTTTCTGCACATGTGGAGGTGGTCAGGGACCTGGCACTGTGCATTCTGCTGGTCGGAGGAGGTGGGCTTCATGGACCCCCCCAGATGCTGGTGTGGTGTACTTGACATCTGATCTACCAAGTCAACACTTCAATCCCAGGCAGAGCAGGGGCTAGAGAGGTGCCACTGGTCGCTAGGTGGGTGAGATGGGTGCTGTTCTTGCTTCTGGTCACCAGGACGGTATCAAGAACAAGGAAGAATCTCACTTTTCTTGTCATGGTTTCCAGTGGGCCAGGCCACTGTCTCAGCTGAACACTGCATGCGAAAGTTCCATATGGCCTAGCCACAAGAGGCTAGCTGACAAGTCAATAGTCTGTCTCCTCTCTGGCTGCTCCGGTTGAATATCTTCTCTTAGTGAGTAATTCATCAACTGTGCTATCTTTGCCTTAGCAGTTCTGAGTTCCAGGATGATCCCCTGCATATGTTTCAGTAGGTCCCGGATATCTTTGTTTCAGTATAGGGTCTGTGAAAAAGCCTGTCTGCCTAGTTCGCCAGCTTTCTGTAAGTCCCTTGTTGCTACTCATCTTCAATTCCTAGCGTGTTGCTGTTGGTAGGTGTCATCCAGTTGGCTCCAACCCAGAGCAACCCTCTGTACAACAGAAGGAAACAGGGCACTGCCCTGTGCCATGCTCACAACGGTTCCCTCTCCTTCGCCCATTACTGCAGCCACTCTGTCAATTCATCTCCTGGAGGACCTTCCCTGCTTTCTTGCCCCTCCCCTTTACCAAGCACGGTGTCCTTCTCCAGAGACTGGCCTCTCCTGACAACATGTCTGAAGTATGTAAGACCAAGTCTTGTCATTCTTGACTCTAAGGAGCAATCTGGCCACACTTCCTCCAAGCCACATTTGTTTGTTCTTTTGGCAGTCCATGGGAGTATCCATATTCTCTGCCAGCACCATCGTTCAAAAACACCAATTCTTCTTCCATCTTCCTTATTCAGTGTTCAACATTCTTGTGCATATGAGGTCATGGAAAATACCCTGGCTTCGATCAGGCACATCTTAGTCCTCAAAGTAACACCCTTGCTCTAAAGAGGTCTCCTGCAACTGATTGACCTAGTGCCACACATTGGTTTGTTTGCTGGACTGCTGCTTCCATTAGCATTGATTGTGGATATAAACAACACAGCACCCTTGACACCTTCAACCTTTTCTCCACGTGTCATGATGTGGCCTCTTGCTGAAGCTGTGAGGATTTCAGTGTTCCTTACATTGAGTTGCAATCCAATCGGAAGGCTGTAATCCTTAATTGTTAATCTTTATCAACAAGGGCTTCAAGTCCTCCCCGCTTTCAGCAAGCAAAGTTGTGTCATCTGTATATTGCAGGCTGAAATAAGCCTTCCTATGATCCTAATGCCTTATTCTTTTTAATATAAGCCAGCTTCTATGATGATTTGCTCAGCATAAGATTTAGCAAGCATGGTGAGACAATGCAGCCCTGACACGCACATTTCCTGGTTTTAAAGTATAGAGTATTCCCTTGTTCTGTTTGCACAGCTTCCTCTTGTTCCATGTACATGTTCTGAATGAGCATTCTGAAGGGTTCTTGAATTCCCATTCATCTCAAGGTTATTCATAGTGGAATATGGTCCATAGATCGAAAGCCTCGGCACAGTCAATGAAACACAAGTGAACAGCTTTCCGATGTTCCCCCTGCTGTCAGCCCAAATCCACCTGACCTCATCAGTGCGACCCCTTGGGCCACGTCCTCGTCTGACTCTGGCCTGAACCTCTGGTAGCTCCCTGTCAATGTACTACTGCAACTGTTGTGGAGTGATCGTTAACAAAATTATACTTGTATTTGATATCAATGACATTGTTCTGTGATTTTAGCATCTGTTGAGTCACCTTTCTTTGGAATAGGCACAAATATGGACCCTTTCCAGTGAGATGGTCAAGGAGCTGTCTTCCAAATTTCCTGGCGTAGACAAGTGAGTGCTTCTAGTACTTCATCAGCTTTCGGAATCATTTCCATTGGTAGTCCATCGATTCCTGGAGCCTTGTTCTTGCTAGTGCTGTCAGTGAAGTTTGAATTTCTTCCTTCAGTCAACACCATTGGCTTTTGCTCATATGCTACCTGAGCATCCTGTCATAGTAAACCACGTTTGTGTGGCTAATCCATATCCATTTTAGCTTATTAATGTCTACAATATAGAGGCTATTAGTTTCATTTTATTTTTGTGGACTTCAAATGATCCTACCTGTCGCCTTTGCACACCCCACGTTATGATTGTTAGTGGATATTTGCAGCTGTGTATTTACATGCCACAATAGCAAAGACGCTCCTGATCACTTTGCTCCACCCACAGCAAGATGATCTATATTTTGGAAGGGCAGCTTTACCCCTATTGCATTTTGAATGTTTTAAAATGTGAAAGGCTAATCTTCTGGCATTATATCAGACACTATTCCATAAGGTTTCAACTGGTCAATTTTTTTCACAATTAAATCACCAAACTCTCCTTTCCAGTCTGTTTTAGTCTGGGTTCCAGATCCATTAAAGTGTGTGCCCCTTGGCTGACATTCTAGGATTTGAAGTACCAGTGGCCTAGCTCTCAGCATCAAAACACACAAGCCAGGACATGATGACTAACTGACACACATGGTGGGGGACAAAATAGTCAAAGACCAGATGAGCTTTTGGGTAACCTCGCGAACATCATACTCCCAGAAACTAAAAGATCGTTGGAAAAACAAACCAAAATTCTCACAATGGATATCAGACTCTGAAATTTGCTTTTTAAGAGAGTATCCAAAGCAAACAGAAGAAACAATGAAGTGAAATAGCCGTGTGGAAGGTTTCAAAGGGCAGTTCAAGAAAACAAAGGAAAATGTAACGAAATGTTCAAAGATCTGGAGTTAAAAAACCCAAAGGAAATGTTCTCAACTTTTCTCAAGCTTAAAGAACTGAAGACAAATTCAAGCCTCCCGTTGCAAGACTGAAGGATTCTATGAGCCAACCCTTGCACAATGCAGGGGGCATCAGAAGGTGATGGACAGAATATACAGGGCCAGTGTATCAAAAGATTAGTTGACATTCAACCACTGATGAAGGTAGCATATCATTAATAGCCTACAGTATCGAAGGAAAACTTTCAAGCTTCATTTGAGGCCTTGGTGGAAAACAAGATTCCAGAAATGGAAGGAATCAATGTTCTAATCAAGTGCATGCAATACTGTAAGCACTAATTTAGCTATTTCCAGAAATTTGGAAAGCAGTTAAGTAGTCAGAGGACTTGGAGAAATCTAACTTTGTTTCCATTCTAAAGAAACATTATCTAACAGATCGTGGGGATTATTGAATTATATCATTGCTAACATCCTTATGTAAAATTGTGCTGAAATCATCCCAAAATTATCACATCAACAGAGAACTGTCAGAAAGTCAAGCTGCATTCATAAGAGGACCTGGAATCAGGGATATTATTGTTTATTTCAGATGTTTCTTGGCTGAAAGCAGAGAATACCAGAAAGATGTGTACTTGACTTATTTTGTTGATTTTGCAAAGTCGAACCTGTTCATAGACCAGAGACATTTTTATCAAACAGAAGTAAGCTATCTCATATGCTTTAAAAATCAGGCAAAGTGTGTACCAAGTTCCTTGTATTCTTTTATCATTCTTATTTAATCTGTCTCTGAGCAATAATTCCAGAATCTGAATAATATAAAAGGTCAAGACATCAGAAATGGAAGGTGACTGAATGGAAGCAACTTGCAATATGCTTAATGACAGCTAGGAGTGTTTTAAACTCATTCACATAAGATAAAAACAAATACCATAAACTACAGTCTTTATTCTTCAGTTTTGTTTCTCATCCTAAGACAAGAGCCCTCACAAGTGGACCAGTGGATGGTGCCAATAATTTCATTTTACCTTGATCCACAATCAACACTCAAATAAACAGAACTCCAGAAATCAAATAATGATTTCTATTGTGCAAATCTATTGCAAAAGACCTATGCAAAATGTTAAAAGGGAAGACGTCACTTTGGGGGCTGAAGTTGCTGGCCTCCAGCCATGCTATTTTAGTTGTGTCCTATCCATGATTCAGCTAAACAATTGATAAGGAAGATGGAAGTAGAATTCACACATTCATCTCATGGTGTTCTTGAAAAATATTGACTATACCATGGTGGTGTAGTGGTTACACATTGACTTGAGATCTGCATGGTCAGCAGTTCGAAACCACCAGCAGCTCTGAGGGAGAAAGAGTAGGCTTTCTACTCCCATAAACAGTTCCAGTCTCAAAACTCACAGACGGTGACTGTGAGTCAGTTTTGGTTTGTTTTGTTTTTTAGTTTGGCCAGAAGAAAGAACAGAACTGTCTCGGAAGAAGTACAGCCAGAATCTTTCTTGGGAACGAGAATAGTGAGACTTCATCGCATGCATTTTGGAAATGTTTTCAGGAGGGAACAGGACTTCATGAAGGGTATAAAGCTCAGTAATAAAAGGTCAGTGGGAGAAAAGGAAGATCTTCAACAAGGTTGATCGACAGAGTGGTTTCAGCAATTGGCTGAAACAGAGACAATTGTAGGGATGGCACAGCAGCAGTGTTGTGTTGTGTTGTACATAGGGGTTGCTATGTGTCAAGATAGCAGCATGATATTAAACATTAGCCCATTTATTTTCTTTAATTCAAATTTTCTTCAATTGAATATTTTAAAGTTAAATAATTATTTACTTAATTTTATTTATTTTTTTAAAAAACATTTTATTGAGAATTCTTACAACTCTTATAACAATCCGTATATCTGTTGTGTCAAGCACATTTTTTACATCATCATTTTCAAAACATTTTCTTTCTACTTGAGCCCTTGGAATCAGCTCACCCCTGTCCCACACCTTCCTCATGAACCCTCGATAATTTATCTTTTTTTGTTTTCATGTCTTACACCAACAGCTGCCTCCCTTCACCCACTTTTCTGTTGTCTGTCCCCCTGGGAGGGGAGTTATATGTAGATCATTGTGATCAGCTCCCCCTACTCTTCCCCTTCCCCTCCTGGTGTCGCTACTCTCATTATTGGTCCTGAGGGGTTTATCTGTCCTGCATTTCCTGTGTTTCTAGCTCTTATCTGCACCAATGTATGTGCTCTGGTCTAGCTGGATTTGTAAGGTAGAATTTGGGTCATGATAGTCGGGGGGAGGAAGCATTAAAGAACTAGAGGAAAGTTGTATGTTTCATTGGTGCTACACTGCACCCTGACTGGCTCTTCTCTTTCTTGTGATGTCTGATTGTCTACAGGTGGGCTTTGTCTCTCCACTCTGTGCTTTCCCTCATTCACATTGATATTATGTTTTTGTTCTGGGTCTTTGATGCCTGATGCCTAATCCCATTGACACCTCCTGATCATACAGGCTGGTTTGCTTCTTCCATGTGGGGTTTATTGCTTCTCAGGTAGATGTCCACTTGTTTATGTTCAAGCCTTTAAGACCCCAGAAGCTCTATATTTTGATAGCTGGGCACATTCTACTTTCTTCAGCACATTTATTTATGCACCCATTTTATCTTCAGTGATTGTGCTGGGAGGGTGAGCATCACAAAATGCCAGTTTGTTAGAGCAAAGTGTTCTTATATTGAGGGAGGTGTTCTTATATTATGGGCAGAGGCCCAAAGTACAGCCACTACATCAGTGTATTGGCATATGAATATATGTACATGGGCCAATACCTCTATTTTTATGAATTAATGTATTTACATATATACACACCTATGCTTATACCTCTATCATAGCTTTGCTTCCTAGATCATTTCTCTGTTTCCTTTCACCTTCTCCTGCCCCACCATCACACTCACCCTACTTGTGCCTCTTTAGATTTGTTTTTTCAAACTTTTATTTTCTTTTTGTTACGTCTCTGTCGTTGTTGGGTTGACTTATTTAAATTTAAAATTTTTATTTCAAATATAATTAAATTCAATTTCATTAAATAGTATTATGCTCATCTACGTTTTTCTCCAACTGCTATTATCTTCTTTTTTACAGACGAGGGGACTGGGCCATAGGAAGCTAATGTTATGTGGCCGAGAGCACCACATAGGTGAGGGCATACGCCTGTCTCCCAGTGTAACCAGTACGGGGCCACCTTTCATGAGGGAGACCCTTTGGAAATGAGTATTTGTGAAGACCAATATCTGCCATAAAGAGTGTGACCAGAGAGGAACTATGGCTTTATGAAGACTAAATGTTGTTTAGAATTCATGTTTTATGCACATATATTGTAACTAGCCACCTGGACCTATTTAGTGTTGTTGGTCCAGAAAATGGGCAGATGTTTAGGTAGCGATGGGAAGACTAAAGCTAGGGGAATATGACCATCAGCTCCATGCAGACAGCTGGGCAAGAAATAGCCAACGGAAGAAACTCTCTGAGTGAAACTCAGTAGGTAAGCTGAGGGCAGACAGATAGCAGGTGATATATGGAACCCAGGCCTGATACCAGGTCTTGGCCATTTCAAGTTTAGGTGATGGTGCTCAGGGTCATGGGCCCAATTCATGTTTGGAGGCCAGGGAAGATCTAACAGGGACTTGACTGGGTGTAAGTGTGGGGATGGGAAATGGGGGGAGGATGGAGTGAGGAAGTAGGTTGATATATGAAATTCAAATTAGGAGCTAGCTTCTTATAGTTATAATAACAGTTTCTTGATTTAGCACTAGATATTATAATTTTCTTTTCATATATAAGGACTATAGTTTATTCTTATATCATCTCTGTCAGATAGAAATCACCAATATCTTTCTGCTGATGAATAAACTTGATTACATAAAACTAAGCCAACTCTCCCTGCCTCTCAGTATATCCCTACTAACAGATAAACTAAAAACCCAGGTTTCTGAATCATCTACCTTAAATTACCTTTCTGTTTATTCATTCTTTCCTCTTCTCTTTTAGACCAAAAATGATTTTGAAGTCAGGCTATATCATATTCATATAGCACAGTGACTTGACTTTTGAGGGATCCCTAATTTAAATTAAACAAACAGCGAACATCCCTTTTTTCCAATGACTCAAGGAAGGAAGTAAATGAGTCAGAAAAACAGAGATGAAAATTTTATTTTTATAGCTGAAAAGGTCTGTTTGAAGGACATGGTTTGGGATTTGTAAGTCCTTGAATTGTATGGTGCGTGAATTATATGTCAATAAAACTGTTTTTTGAAGGAGAAGTTAGTACATTTCATGGGCTATTTACTTTGATTCCATTAAATATTTGAAACAAATCATCGGCAAAGTTGAACGTTCTCCTGGGTCTGTGTGTCTGAATGTAACTCTGTTCCAGGCCTCAGGCGCATTGAACTCGCTCTTCTCTCAACCTCCGTACCCCTTTGTTGAGTCCCCAAAGACCAAAGAGTTCAATATGTTATTAATATCTTCTTTTGTTCAGTCCTGCCTACATAGACTCTCATCCACTTTGCTCAGTAGGATGAGCCCTACAACCTTAGGCATGCCTTTACTTTTCCATGTTCAGATAACTGTATTCGGGAAACAAAGCTTAGTTCCATCCTCCGGGCTCAGCCCAAATCCTTCCACGACTTCAGAAACATTCCTGCCTGTAAGGCCTCTCAACTCTGATTACTGCTGAGAGTGGTGGACTGCAAACAGATACGTCTGCCCAAGGCCTCACTACCACAGCAAACTATTTTTGCTCAAGGATGACGTACAGGCGATTTCCCAATCTTTCACGTTCATTGCGTGCTCTCGCATGTCTCCAGATGATATAAGCATGTAGGTCCAGAGGAACGGACTTTCCACTGTTGGAACCTGGCTTCACATCACGTATGTGCCCAAATAATATTGGGGTGCTGTTTTCTCGTAATTTCATGAATACGCTTTCAATATTTTTTAGCACTTCAACACAATGTCAATGTGTTTATTGGGAATGGTAGATTTTAATACATATGTCTCATTGCAGTTTATTTTTTTTAACCTTTCTTAAAATCACTTTTAAAAGATTTAAAAAAGAAACTCTGAAGTCCAGGCTTATAATTGTCAGCAATATGACGAGGACCCATCATGCCCTCTGCTAACGGGTTTTCAGGTGTCTGGCTTCGTGTTTGGAGGAGTTGGGAACTGCTCTTTGACACGTCCTTTCTGTTCCATAGGAAATCGATAATTTGTACAGCTGCATAGCTTTCTCAACTGGCTTCCTTCCCATAAAGCTTGAGGGTCCACCGCTCTGATTATTTTGTATCATCTCCTACCCTGGACACACACAAAATCATACTGCCTTTTAAAACTCTATGGGTTTCCTATGTATAAAATTCTAATTTAATTGAAGTAACTAAAAACCACAGTCTTATAAATCTTTAAGACAGGAGCCATTTGATTTGGTACATCTATGAGGCAATGCCTTTAAGACGCTTGTTAGATTCTTAGAAACCCTTTAGTTCAGTGGTACTCAACCTTCCCAATGCCATGACCTTTTAAAAAGTTTCCCATGTTGTGGTGCCCCCCCCCAAACATAAAATTATTTTTGCTGCTGCTTCATAACTGTCATTTTGATACAGTTATGAATCAGGTGACTCTTGTGAAAGGATCGTTTTACCCCCACAGGGGTTGCAACCCACAGGTTGAGAACTGTTACTTCTGTTAGTTAATATAAGGTACCCTGGGGAGCATCCCTTAGCTCTGTTGACATAGTGGGTACTTGTTGGGCTGCTAACCCCATTTCAGAAGTTCAAATCAACCAGCTGCTCCGCGGGCATAAGATGAAGCTTTCTGCTCATCTTATGATGAGATTTACAAGCCCACTGGGCAGTTCTCTGTCCTGAGGAGTGGCTAGGGGTTGGAATAGACTCACTGGAAGTGGGTGGGTAGGAGCACAGGATGAAATCATGCTCAGGTTTTATAAAATGGTTCCAAGAGCTCCTTGTGATAACGTTGTCTTAATACCACATTTTACTGGAAGTGTCCAAGAGCTAATGACTGTTCTAGCATCATTTTACACTTGAAGTATCATGTTCAAAGGAACATGGAGGATAGGGTTTATACTTCGAGCAAAAGCACCGATTCCTTTATATTCCTTATAAATTCTTTGAAATCAAGGACTTCTTTCTCCCATTCATCTCCACTCTCTCATGCTTTGCCATAAGTAGGAAATAGAACCCTGGACAGGTTCTTTTGGGAAATATACTAAGCTAGATCTGTAATTCAACAATGATCACTGTTCTTAGGCTTATTACTATAACACAAACAGTCAAAACTAAGACACAAAAAGGCAGTGTCGTTAGATGCCCTCAAGTCGGTTCTGAAGCGGAGAGATGGTCCTGTGCTATCTTCACAGTTGTTCTTATTTGGATCCCATTGTTGAAACCTTGCGTCAATCTATCTTGTTGAAGGTCTTCCTCCTTTCATTGGCCCTTTCCTTTCCCAAGCATATGGCACGTGTATAGTAGTAACATGTCCTTACTGCAACAGGTGACAGTATCAGACAGTCTTGGTCAAACTTCTCTCCCCAGCATAAAACAACTACTCCCCTGGGCTTACAGCTTTTATGAACAGTTTCTGAGACATCTTTCTGACTACCTCCTGCTGGGAGAGTTTTCTTGGCCTTGGTCTTTCAGAAACAGAACTGTAGGCCTTTACTTTACTCTAGGAACCTGGGGAGGGGGAGGCGGTCTGGTGGTGAGAACCAATAGTTTCCGTTTGTAGCCACGTGTGTAACTGTTGTTGTCACCAGAGCACTTGTGCATGTCACCCCGTCCTAATCCAACCCAACATACACAACATAGTTTAGGTTTTTGGTATTCAGACTCCATTTTGGGGTAACGGCTTCTCTTACAGGCATCGAATGCTGAATCACAAGCTACCTTAAAATTTAGTGGCTTAAAACAGTAGTGATTTTGTTATCTATTATGATTAGTATGGGTGGAAGCTGGTGATGGACTTTTTTCTGGTCTCTTTGGGGATCTTTCATATAATTACATTTAAACGGTGACATCCTACTCCTGTCCCATCAGTTCTGACCCACCCCCACCCCCGTGTGGGTGGCTGAGGCTGGAGCAGACAACGTCATCTTGCTCCCTCAGAGCAGCCGGTGCATCCAAACTGCAACTGGGAGGTTAGTGGTCTAAAGGGTAACCCACTGGCCCCCGAGGCTCCTTGACATGTTGCTGGAGGTTGGGGGTTAAAGAGGAGCCCCTCTTTCACATGCATGGAGCCCCAGTGCTCCTCAGTGGCCTCTCCCTGTGTAGTCTCAAGTTCTTGGGGGCCTTTGCATGGCTTCTCTAATACGATAGCCTTAGCTTTTTAGATGGCAGTTCAGAACGCCCTGGAAGCAAATGAGGATGCTACCTGGCCGTCTGAAGAATCGGACCTACAAAAGGCACCCGGCCATCTCACCTCCACATGCTCTGGTGGTAAAAGCTCCATGCAAGAGGGAACAACACAGGGACAGAGGCCCTGAGAGGCATCTTGAGTGGAGACCGTCCTTGGAGACTAGCTACCAGAGAGGAAAATAAGAGACTTTAGAATTCCCAGTTAGACCGAAAAATGTGGCAAAAAAAATCTACAGTCATCTCTCACAACTAATGGTTATATGTGTGTGTGTGCACGCTCATGTATAATATGTACTTTCTCTATATAAAAAACTAGTAGAAAGATAATTTAAACATATTCATATATAAAATACAAATAATAAATTGGGAACATGTATATACATTTTGTTAGTCTGTAGTATTGAAAATGATATAATTAATGCTGTTAAATGTGATGAGATATTCAAATACTAAATAATAATATGATTAAATTAAAATTACTAATAGCATCTTAAATATCATTACGTATTATAATAACAATAATAGCCGATGGAAATAGAATGTCTATATACGTATACATTCCAAAACCCTCCCTTGGGCTCATGTGGAACTGATACAGTTCTCAAGAGGCACTGTGTGAGCAGCATACATGACCACTGCATGGTTTAACATCAGGAAAGGTGTGTGTCAAGGCTGTCTCCTCCCCCTGTGCTTATTCAATCTGTCTGCTAACAAATCCTCAGAGCAAGGATGTTCCCCTGAGGACGAAGGTGCACCTGACCCAAGGCCAGGCATTTTCATGAAGTTGGACGTTGAATTAGGAAGACCAAACAAGACTTGATGCGTTTGAATTGTGCTGCTGGTGAAGAACACTGAAAGTACCATGGACCGCTAAAAGGGCAAACAACTCTGTCTTGGATTGAGTGAGGCCAGAATGCTCTTTAGAGGCAAGGGTGACAAGACTTTGTCTTACTTACTTTGGGCACGTGGTCAGGAGAGACCAGTCCCTGGAGAAGGGCACCGTGTGTGGTACAGTCAAGGGGCAGGGAGAGAAAGGAAAGCGCTCACGGGGCTGGATGGACTACCATGCCTGCAACAATGAGCTCAAGCACAGGACCCACTGTGAGAGGGCACAGGCCCGGGCGGTGTTTCCTTCTGTTGTGCTTGGTGCAGCTCTCGGTTGGGATGGCCTCAATAGCACCTTACAACAACGTCTATCTATTTCTATCACGACAACAACTAGTAACAAACAATGAATATATAACTATATGTATGTATATATCAGTATAAGTCAAAAATCATAGAAATCTTTCATAAACAAAACCATTCAATTGTGGAGCTACTGCTCCTTGACATATCCTCCATGGAGGTCAAGGTCTTTCTGAAGGTGCTGTTTCTGCCTCTCTAAGAACCCAGTGCTCTTGGGTCTCCACCACGTGGAAAAGGCAGCTTGGGCACCCTTGGAGGACTCAAACTGCGTTCTGTGGAAAGATTCTCTGTGTTCTGTGAACAAAGTCTGAAGTGACACCATCAGAACTATAGGGTGAACAGAATAAAGTTTCCCAATAAAATTCTTCTATGACGACCCTTGTACTCCCCAAGAAGGAGGAGACACGTGATTGGAAAGGACGACATTTCTTTGGTGGTGTTGAGATGGTTTTTCTCACCAATGTTGTTTTCCATTTTTAAAAAAGTTCTTCATGATAGAACCCTGTGATTGTCCTTTGTCCTTCAAGAAAATCTATTAATATTACCTTTCGAGAATCCTCCAAATCACTGCTTGTCTTAGTTTGGGTGCTTTCGAAAAACAAATCCACAGAAACTCATGTTTAAGACAGAGTTTCATATAAAGGGTAAGTGCTCATCATGAAAACATCCCAACCCAGTGCTGCCCAAGCCCACAAGTCCAACATTAACCCATTAACCCATATGTCTGATACCAATCCACAAAGTCTTCCTCCATCTCACAAAACATACGCAATGACGCCGACTGCAGGAGGAAAGCCGAGTTAGTGAACTTGTAAGCATTTCAGTGCTGGCAGGGGTCTCCACACGGCTGCTCCAGCACCCAGGTCTGCATCGGGATAGATCCATGCGGCTTCTCCTTGGGGATGTCTTGCAGGAACTTGGCTAAGGCAGCTGCACTCTGGTCCGACCATCACAAAGCAAGAGACCCAAGAACTCGAAAGGCGAGGCTCACTGAGCCATTTGTCCCTCTGCCCTTCAATTTACCCCATATGTTTCTCAGCCAGGTTGGCACAATAAACGAACTACTGTACTTATAATGTTCTGAACTGGTCTCTGTCATGAACTTCACTGTTCCAAAAGGACCACTTAGCGATGTTTAATTGTACCTTTTTGGTTTTTTATTGGAGGCACTTTAATGCGGTTAAGATGAGTGCATTACCCAAAAGCTTGTCTTCAGCACTCTACTGGTGGCAAACTCGTGTTTCAATATATTCTGTTTGTAATACACCTGTGTGTGTATGCACGGAACCCTGGAAGTAGCTCTTTTTGACTTACTCCCATATTCTTCTTATAAAACAACTAGATGTGTTTACTGTCATTGAATTATTAAACAATATCTCTAATATCACATGTTGGTAAAATTTAACAAAATATAATCTTAAAATGACAGCTGCCATACATCTGTAAGGAAATATCAGACATTCAAGCCAAATTCAGAAGAGGAACGATTTTGCTAACGTCATATGGATTTGGACCCAAATAGACCATAGAAAGATGTGTAGTTTATTGACTCCATGAAGACATTCGGTTGCGCAGATAATAAGGAACCATGAGAAACATGAAGAAAAATGGGAACCCCAGAGTAATGAGTCGTGCTCATGTACAACCGTGCACAGATCGAGAAGCAAGCATTTGAACAAAGCCGGGGTTAATGTGTGGTTCAAAACGGAAACAACTGGCAGCAGTGTTGTCGATCTGCGTGCTGAACAAATACTCGAAAAGATGACCGCTGTGGTAAAGACCGCAGCATCGACATCGGAGGAAGACTCCTGAACACCCCATTTGACAGACGTGCAGCTGACTTGAAGCTCTTTCTGAGGGAGCCCGGAGACTGCGGCTTCTCCAGGGAGGATATCTGAAGGCGCAGGAAATGACAATTCCTACGACCAGATCAGTAAACATGGAGGAGACAATTGAATGATCCATTATTTCATTATTCTTGCCCGAATAATCAATGCCCCCCAAAGCAGCAGGCAGGAGGTCAAACAGCAAACTGCTTGGAGAAAGCCTGCCGCAAGGACCACTATGTGATTTTAAAAAGTAAAAATGTCTTTGATGACTACTCTGTGTCTAACTTATGCTGTGGCATTTTTCTGCCAGCTTATATCTATGTAATAAGTGGACACTGAAAAAAGAAGATAGAAGGATAATTAACTCCAACTTTTTTATTGGTGAAGAATACTGGAGATTCTATGGATTTTATCAACAAAGGGGCCTTTAATACGTGTAGCCAGAATATTCCTCAGGAGTAAGGATTGGATGGCCTTGTCTTGCTTACATTGGACATGCCATTTAGAGAGATCCATCACTACTAAAGGACTTTGTGGTTTGTAAAATGGAGGGTCAGTAAGCCTGAAGGAAATCCTCACTGAGCCACAGGAATGAGCTCAAACGTCGCAGCCATCATGAAGATGGTCTAGGAAGTTATACAGGAAGTAGCCACCCACTGAAAACGATATATGACCATGAAAAACAATAGCAATTATTTGTTATTGTCATATGGCATAAATTATAGGAGCCCTGGTGGAAGAGTGATTAAGAGTTGGAGTGTGGTGCACAAGGGCCTCAGTTCAAAGCTCCGTGGGAGAAGGGCTTTCTACTCCCATATATAGTCTGGAGAACTCACTGGGGTAGCCCTACCCTGTTCTATAAGGTCACTATGAGTCAGCGTCTATTCGATAGCAGTGAGTTAAGTATGATGTAAATTGACATCAAGTCATCTAATGTATTATTTAATAATTCTTTTTTAGGTTGTCATATATGCACTTGGCAAAAATATGCAAAGGGTAAACTAAGAGAGAAGTAAAGGAAAAAGGAGAGAATGAAAATGCCCATTTGCAGTTTATTTGAAAAGTCTTGAATTTTCGGAAAGGGGCTGAACTTGTACACAGCATTTGCTGCCCTTTGCCGCGAACGGCGGAAGCTATCGTGATCTCCTTGACCGCATGATAATCAGAAGGAAGAAACCTCTGGGAGAAGAGTCAACATCTGCTTAAAAGGCAGTAGTTATTTTTACAAAGACTTTGTTTACGAATGAAAGTTTAGTGCATGCAGCTGTGTTTACATACAACGTTGTGAAACATGACTATTTAGACCAAATCTGCTCTTCAACGTTATACTGATTTTCTAACATTTTTTGTGAGTATGTGAACACTGAACTGAGTCAACTGACTGTATGAGTAGAAGAAATTGAAGTTCAATGATAGAGCCTTTCTATCCAAGTCATCTAGTGATTTCAAACAAACGTAGTAAATTTCAATAATAATTCTGATTGTCCAATTCATGTATTATGCCTTGAGTTATTCATTCTGCTAAGAAGAAAACCTGGCTTTTTTCAATGTCACTGTAAATTTAATATTTTTTTTTTACCTTCAAGATAAATTTTGGAGAGGAAGAAGGTTATAGTAGGAAAGCAAACTTTGAGGATGCATCACACCATCATAACAAAATGTTCTTCTTAAAGTAAATGTACCTGTGAGTTGATGGTGGCAATGTGGATTATTCATGATCGGAATAGAAATGGGAGCCCTTTGGCTGGGCTGGCAAAGCTTGCAGCTACTAATCTAGAAGCCAGCAGCTCTAACAGACCACCACTCTGTGGGAGTAAGAGGTAGCAGTCTACATCGTTAAAAATGACAGCTTGGAAACCCTACTGAGCAGTTATACTCTGTTCTCAGTTGGAATCGACTGGATGGAAGAGGGTTTGGAAATACAATGAGTTGGAGAATGGTGTAGATAAGGCAATTGTCTGTAGAGAATTTAACATTAATGAAATCCGCTAAATTATTTTTTTCTTTTAAATTATCATGAGCCAGCAATTCCAAACAACATCAGTAATAGAGCATCCTTTAAACTAAATATTTAACTATGATTCTAAGCAATTGTTTGGATTTTAGTTCTTGTTGATTTTAAGAAGGTATTGGCAAGTTTCAAATTCTAATCTTTTACTTATTCTACATAAGTGTTAATTCCAAGGACTCCTAGTTAACAGTCAACCACCAACACGCACAGATTCACCTCTATGCTGAAGAAGCAACATGTAGCTGTAATGTCATTATTCTATATAATCCTCCAGATTTCTAATTCTAAAGCAGGGAAATAGGGTACACACAGCAAGTTGTGGTTTTTTTTTAGAAAGTGCAGTTATTTGTAAATTTAAATTTTTGAGTATGCAAAATATCGTTAAAATGCAAAGCCATGCTTCATCGTTCAATTGTTAATCGTTTTAAAATGAAATGGACGAATGGAAAAAATAAGTTCCATATATTACTTACTGACATTTGTTTTGTCATATTGAAGAGAGAGCTATTGAAGATATCTCATATTATGACATGAATAAACTTAGAAAGCAATGTCCTAACAAAGTAAACCAGAGAGAACATGCCGATTATTTTATATTCCCACTCGTGCAAATTATGAAGCAGAGGCAAATGCAATGAGTTACTTAACAGTGGTCATCAGAAAGAAAGAGAACACTGAGCTTTTGTTTGGATTAATGAGAGAGTTTTCAATAGTGGTGAATGTTGTACACCAGGATGAGTGTGTAATGTCACACAATTTTACACTTAAAAGGGCATAGAGTGACCAATTGTGCAGTATATACATTACCACAATAAAATATAACGAATAATAATCTGCTTTTGGTGTCAAAGATGGTAAGTACTTTAGCATACAGTGATAAAAGCACAATTATATTTAAATAAAGTACAGCTTTTTTTCATTTTATATATATATATTTGGACGTTTGGGTTTCCTTCTTAAGAAATTGAGGGGGCGGGGTGTCAGGGTGTAAAGTATAGCATTTTAACATGTGAAATATATGCTTTATTTAAAATTTGAAGTATAGACATATTACAGACCATATTTACAAGTGCAATATATATGTGGAAGTAATGATAGCTCAGTAATTGAATTCTCAACTTCTATGTAGAAAACTCAGGTTCAAATCTCAGCCAATATGCATCATGGGTAGTGTGTTAGTCTAGGTGGACTAGAGAAACAAATCCATAGACACTCATGTATAAGAAAGAGCTTTATATAAAAGAGCAATTATATATTGATAAAACATCCCAGACCAGTCCAGATCAATTCCATAAGTCTGATATTAGCCCATATGTCCTATACTAGTCCATAAATTACTCTTCTGACTCACACAGCACATGCAATGATGCCAAATGCAGGAAGATCATAGGCTAGTGGGTGCAAAGTCTTACAGATCAGTGGCAGTGGAAGCATCTCAACGCTGGTATGGGTCTCCAAGGGTCTCCTCCAGCTCCAGGGCTCTGGCTCCATAGAGTAGCTCCATGTGGCTTGTCAACAGGAATGTCTCCCAGCAAGAGTGTGTGTCCCACCTCCAGAGAGGAAGACAGGAGTTCCTAGAATCCTCTGGAGAAGGCCATACCAACACAGAGGCAGTATTGGCTATGACCTGATTGACAGGCTAGACTCCGCCCCCTTCACTTAAGTTGACAATAAATTATGTAACTGCCACCTAGTCTGTCAGTGGAGGCTTGTATATTGAGATGATGTTGAAATGGTTTCAGTAGAAATTCCAGACTAAAATCCAATAGAATGAAAGGCCTATCAGTCTACTCCTGAAACTCAACCAATGGGGGAGGAAAATCAATTTATTGCCATTGAGCTGATGGCACCCCACGTTGACCCTGTAGGACAGGATACAACTGCTCCTGTGTGTCCCCAAGACTGTAACTTTTTATAGGAGTGGACAGTCTTATTTTTACCCCTCAAAATGAATGGTGCTTTTGAGTTGCTGACCTCAATTCAAGTTTAGCAGCCTAACACTACACCACTAGGGCTTCAACCACTGGAGACCCCATGAATTACAATGGTCTGATGTACAATCCATCATGAGAATTGTCTATCTATCTATCTACCTATCTACCTAACCATCTAAAGCAAATATATTGAATAATAAAATTTATATAAAAAACAGATACTGACTACAAAAACAAATCCATAAGGAATATCAACATGCTTCTTGCCTTTTTCCTTCCTTCATCAATTGAATTTTAGAAATGTTTCAGTCATTGAAAAATTATGTGTACATCAACTAATATTTCCTAAGACATCGCTATTTGTGAAAACAGTATTTTAAATTTTTGGCTTTATTTTATTTTCAAAGTATGGGGATGTATTTAATATTTTGGTTTTTAATCCTTTAAAATATATCAGCTTTTTAAAGCAAACAAGAAAAAAATAAAATAGGAAAATATATTCCAAGTGAAGGGGATAAATGAACTAAATTAAGTTGGGAATGATCTGAATGTGCTATTTAATTTTTAAAAAATTTTAATTATGCCTTGGAATATTTTGTATTGTAGAAAGAATAGTTTATCAACATTCATATATTAGGTAATTATGCTTCATATTTGAAATGAAATGATATTTAAAAATTTGGCAGCTTTAAGACATCTCATTTTGTTTAAAAAATTTTCTTTTTGTGTCATTCAAACATATTTGTTAAGAGGGGCACTTGGAATTAAACCATAAGCAAAGAGCCTGTGAAAATATGTAAAATCAAATATCTTAACTTTAAAAATACATATGTATTTCATTATTGTATAAAATATATAAAATAATATATGTTATGTATTATATATTTATATATTATACAACACATAAGCTATTCTATTATATAACATATATTTAAATATATAACTACATAATACATAATTACTTATAATATTGTGACATATATATAATAGTCTGTTAGGCAGAATCTACACCAAGTTCCCTAAATATCAGTTGTGGCAGGAAGATTATTTTCTTACCTAACTATATAGTCTCAGAGCATAATCAGTTGAAGGTGTCGACCGTCCCTGGGAGTGGGTTACATGTTGTGCTTCTAACTGCAAGGTCAGCAGTTCAAAACCATTAATAGCCCTATGAGAGGAAGATGAGGCATTCTCCCTGATAAAGAGCGACAGCCCTGGGAAGTCACCGAAAAAATTCTCCTTCGTCCTGTCAATCCCTGTGAGAAGGAATCGTGGCAATGACAGTGAATTTTGAGCTGTAAATGTTTACGCCCAAACACAGTAGGGAAAATGTTATCAGAAAATTGAAAGCCTCCTTCGGGATCACAGCAGTAGCAAGCAGATACAGCTACCAAACTTTGTGAAAACATGGATGTGTACCAAGATTCAGCATTAATGTTTATGCTGTCTTCGAATCTTTAGATCACAAAACTCTGTAAATAATCGAAGAGTTCTTTAATAAACTTTCCATTGTGCTACCATGTATGTGAATCCTTTTCAGAACAGATGGCCAGCATATCTGACAGGCTGTGTGCTCGGAAACATCATCAGTCAGCCTGGCAAGCTCTACTGCAGCAGTGCGTGGAAGGTTCACCTCTTACCTGCCATCTTTCAGCAGAGCCCAGTTCTTCCTGGCACTTCGCTGGCCTGCTGCCTGCCTGCATGTTTCACTGCCCTGCCACAGGCTTTGGCAGTATGGATCCTATTTATTTATTTTTTCCTAGACTTCCCTTCCCCACTACAGGTCTAATGGATTCCCTCCACAGTCTTCCCTCTTCTTAACGTAGAACCTCTGCAGACCCTGCTGATCAGAAGCTTCCACACAAGCTGGAAACCCAAGGTCAGCCAGAGAATTTGTTGTTGTTGTTTTCCTTACAGAGCTTGAGATGAAGCCCCAGATGGCCACGACAAATCGCGTTTCCATGACATTTTCCTCTTGCTTTCTTCTTCCCGTCGGAAGGTTCTGAGTGAGAAGGACAAAACAAAACAAACAAATCACTCTTGAGAAGGTCCGGCTGACCTCTGAAGAAGTGGCCCCCAGACAGTTCTTCTAAGAAGAAAGTTGCCTGGTGCTGCGTCCCAAGCGTTCGTCCCTCTGTCCACTGTGGCAAGGAGAGGAGGATTTGGCGTTCCTCTAGAGGTGTTTAGCTTTCGCATCTTCTCTTGTGAGAGAGAAGTTAAAAAATAAGGAAGACAGAAAGGTAGATAGATGAATACTAACCTATCACGTGGAGGTAACATGCAGGCAGAGGGCATGTAGCCACAAAACAGCTGCGTGTTTCAGCAGATTACTCAGTAATATATATATATATTTTTATTAAATTATCAAGTTACTTTAACATAATTACCATGTTACCTGGCATTCTCAGATCTCCTCGTAGGTCTCCAGAAAAATGAAATAATGTAATCATTCTGTCATTACAATTCATGGGCTATTGTGTAGGTCTCTGGCAGAGAACTGAAGTATGTCAATGTGCCAACAGGACTATCTCCAGCACTATCAGGAAACAGCAAGCTTTTACACTTAATTGGTGGCTGAATTCCTGTGTGGTAGCTAAGGTTTTGAGGAGGAAAGACATGCTCGTCATTAGCAAACCCCATGAACATTTCACAGCTGAAGTTCACCCTGTCGGAGAGGGTTTCGCCTGGAAAATTCCACTTCCCCATAGAGTACATTCATTCTGCCTTTGCTTGGTTGTCTCCTCAAACGTCTTAACTCAAAAAGAGCTCGGAGAGAGTTCTCTTTCAGACCTGAAGGATGACTGAGAGCCCAGTCTCCAGCCAAACAGGAGACTGGTCGATTGGGAGAACATGATCGATGAGGTATGCACACATTAGAATCATCAACACTTTGCAATCATGGGGGTGGGGGTGGCGGGCAGCATTTGCCCAATGACCAAGTTCAGGAGAGTTAGCCGAGAAGGAGTAGTGGAACCAGGAAGCTCCGGGAGGAGATGGGCTGAGTGGTGTCACGTGGAGGGGATTACAGTGAGCGGGAGGAGGGCAAAATGTGTATGGATGGGTGAAGGGGAAGCTGGTGCTATACTCTGTAGCCTTCACCCAATTCACAATACTATGACTAATGATATGAGTCTGAGAAGAATATTATATGATGAACCAGGCATTTATATGAGGAACTGGTTTGTCAAAACTTCCTTTGTCCATGTAAGATTATAAAGCAGAAACTCAGCCAACTACCACCACCACCACCACAAAGTACATTTGGAAATTCTATTCAAATCATTACCCTCTGCCACTGTATGGCTTCTGCCTCACAGCATTCCTACATAAGACATCTGAGATTATGAATTGTTATGGGAACCGATAGCCTCATCCTACTTCTTCAGAGCTCCTGCTTAATTTGAACTGCCGATCCTACGATCATCAAGCCAATGCTCATCGGACAGATCCACCATACCTCTCTACACTCAAACTACTATAGTCAGAAAAGACCACCGTTGAAATGCAAGTTCACCTTTATTGTGCTCTGATAATATGTCTTTGAGAACAGCATTATTTCCGACTCGGGAGACATCTTTCTTTTGTGAAATCTACCCGAATTCTGTCTGTTCAAATTGTATTCTGCTTCCATTTGTGTTACAGGGCGCCTGCTACTCCCTTTTCAGGAAAAGTGTCACGTCACAAGGGAGAGTTGCTAGATGTTTGGCTCCAACAGGTTATTACTTGGTGATTAACTCCAGGGAGAGGCCCTGGAGTTAACAAGGCTGAACCCTGATGTGTAAACTCTATCTGGACATGTCAGATTGTCATGGGTCTGTGGTCACAGACAGCAGGTGGGCTGCTGCCAGACCTCTCTGCGCCAGGTCGCTAGGCTTTGGGGGGAAGGAGACAAATCCATCCAAATTTATCACCAGTGGTACAGGAAAAAATCCCACCCTGTGTATTAATAATGCCAGGACATCAATACCAACCATCCTACGAAAGCAACATTATAAAGATGTTGAATAATGTAAAAATGATATGTTTCTAGGGTGAAGTCAGCAGTTCATCATCTGAATCCATCATCATCAGTAACTCTGCCAGACTTTATTCAGTTGTATATGTAAAGAAGGAAGGTGGAATTTCAATAAATAACGGCTGCTGAGATCCACATAGCAAATTGGAAACTTCTCAGAAAAATCACCCAATATTTAGGTGAGTGCCTGTTGGTATTACCCTCTCAGGTGGGCAAAGGGAGCCATGCTGATGCTGTGGGATAGGTTTTGGACTGCTAACTGCAAGGTTGGTGGTTCAAAGGCACCAGCCTTCTCTGAGGGAGAGAAGTGGGGCTGTCTGTGTGCATGAGGTTTTAGTGCCTTGGAAACCCTATCTAGGGTTGCTTTGCATTGGAATCATGGCTGTGCTAAAGAACCCTGGCCGGGCACTGTTGGGTTGCTAACTGCAAGGTCAGCAGTTCAAACACACCCTTCTCTCTTCAGCCGAAGGGTGAAGTGATCGGCTCCCCTAAAAACTGACAATCTCCGAAACCCTATGGCACAGTTCTACTCAGACAATACAGTGTCACTAGGAGCCAGAGTCTCCTCCACGGCAGTGGTTTGGTTGAGAAGGCTAAGCAGGGCATCGTGGGTGGATGTACTTGGGGGGTTCAAATTCACCCAGTTCTCAAGAGCCTGATGAGTCTATCTTGATTTCACTATGGAATCCCTGCTCTTTGGTGTTCCAAGTTCTGTTGTGCTGCACCCTGCCTCAGAGATTTACAATATGGCCACAGACTGGAGGACGGCACTTCCCTTGTCCTTGTTGCACTTCCCTTTCCAGGGTGTGGCTGTCTCCTCAGCTACGGTGTCCTGGTTTTGGGCTTCTGCTCTGTCTCCTGACTCAGCGAATGCCCCACAAGAAAAACCTCTCATACACTTGGAACGCCCTAGGATTTCCATCGCCCACCATTAGCATGCATGATCCCAGAGATGCCACGAAATGACACATTGCGTTGGGTACATCTACGGAACAAGAAGTCTTCAAAGTGTTTGTGGTGGTTATATAATGTGCTGTCAGTTTGAGAGGATGACGAATGAAGGGGTGGGGTCTAGTCTGTCAATCAGATCATAGTCAAGGAGGGTCTCTGTGTGGGCATGGCCTTTTCCTGAGGATTCTGGGAAATCCTGTTTTCCTTCTTGGAGGAGGGAGACACTCTCTCACTTGGCTCACTCCATTAGAGACACTCTATTGACAAGACACATGACACTACACGCCAGGAGCTGGAGAAGCCACATGGATTTACCCTGATGCAACTAGAACCCTGGACCTAGAGAAGCCACGTGGAAATCCCTACCAGTGCTGAGATGCTTGCAATGCCACTGGGTCCACAAGAATTCCCACCCACTGGCCTGTGATTCTCCTGCATTCAGCATTATTACATGTATTTCATGAGTCTGAAGAGGACTTTATAGATTGGTATCGGACATATGGTCTAAAATCAGACTTACAGACTTGATCTGGACTGAGCTGAGATGTTTTCTCAATATTCAATTGCTATTGTATATAAACCTCTTTCTTATACACATATGAGTGTCTATGAATTTATTTTTCTAGTCTACCCTGACTAACACAGTGTTGAAGAACAAAGGTGTCACTTTTGAGGACTACGGTGTGCCTGATAGGGTGTCAGGAGAGAGTAGTTCCTGTAAAAGGCTGTGCTGTCTCATAAAGTAAGGAGGTGGCGATAAGGAGGAAGACCTTCAGGAGATAAGTTGACACAGTGACGGCAAAATGAGCTCAAGCACAGCAAATGAGAGGAAGGTGGGGAAGCAGACATTGGGTCACTCTGTCATACACAGAGCTGGAACCAGCTCAATGACACGTAAGAACAATAAAAGAATCCTACTGGAAGATCGTAGTATCTGGTCCTGTAAATATGCATGGCCTCAGAACCCATACATAGTGCCATAGTGAGTTGGAATCGACTTAGTGACAGTGAGTTGGGTTGGGGTTTGGGACTGGAACCAGTTTAATCCTCAGCCCATGTGCAGACCCAGCAGGTGTTCCCTAAGGACCAATGGCCTTAGGGAAGGTCTCCTTCTCTGAATGGTTGATATGCTTCGTCCCCTTTGTGCCCACTGCTTTATATAGGGTTTAGAAATATGATTTTGGTCATTCATTTACTACAGTGAGATGCTGTGCAAACTGCTATGTCAGCCTTGAAGTAGAAGTTCCCAAGAAGTTGGAAATTAATGACTTGAAAATCCAGAGGGAGAAATTATATGGCAAGGAATAAACTGGAAGTAAAAGGAGATACCTTGGTTGCTTCTGGAATGACCCCATATTCGATGCTGAAAGAAGTGCTAGTTTTTGAAGCACCTTAGACTAGGCTTTCTCTTTGGTGTTAACAAACAGATTTATCTTCTCACAGTTTAGGAGGCTAGATCTTCAAATTCAGGATGCTGGTGCTCTCTCTGTCAGCTCTAGTGGAAGGTCTTTGCTTCTTCTGAGCATCTGCTTTGGGCGATCTTCGTGTGGCTCGACCTCTTTCTTCCTTCATCTCTGCTCCCTTGATCCGCTGCTTTCATGGCTCCAAAGAGTTTGACTTTAAACACATCCTAAACCCACAGTGTCCCATTAATATGGCAAAATGAACTCTCTCTCTCATTCTCAAAAGGAATCATGATTAAATTCACGTTGAAGGTTAAGGTCATCAGGATGTCTCAGTAAATATGAAAATATTTCTTCTACTTATTTCATGCCTTTAAGGACTCACTTTGCTCAGACCCTTGAACCCATGTCTGTTCTTTATAAGTGGATAGATCATCCTTCTATTGCTACTATATGCAAAACAAAACAAAAGTTCCAGACCTGGGAGCTGTCATCTTACACTCAGGAATAGCAAAGACACACGGTGGAGAGCTCTGAGTCTCTTAGAGAAAAGTATATTTTAAAGGGCTGAGTTAAGTGGGCATCCTTGAAATACTTGAAGTTTCAAGTGGGCTTCAAATTTTTCTGATAGAGCTAACAGGCTCTCCTACTGCTTCATTAATACATCTTTGTTAAAACCTCCAGCATGCAATACTCTAGTTGATACAGGAAATCCTCATTTTAGGATGGCTTCCAATAAATATGACAGCAGAGACATGAATAATCATAGGATAACAACTTCAGGAAGGAAGGACATTTTACGAAAGAGTGTTATATACATGCTCAGGGAAGTGTCCTCTATTGTAGGCAGAAAAGAAACCCTATGGTAAAACTTAGGGTAAATCTCATCCAAATGTCACATTTTTGTTAATTCTAAGAGAGACACTTCTCATTACTTCTCATAGAAACATAACTGCATACTGCATATCCTGCATAGAAATAATATTTTTAAGTGCATAAAAACCTTTTAACTGACATTCCCTCACTTTTAATTTGACTCTTCATTTCTACACACACTCTTCTTCGAGGACTTAAAACAAACATGCGTTTTCCTTCAAACATAGGAATGTCTACAAGGTACAAAATAAGCAATGAAAGAAAATCAGGCTTAGAGGACCAAACGTAGTTCTACTTTTTTAAGCAGTGTATTCGATTCACATAAATTAGATGACATGTCAAGAGTCTGTATCATATTATTTAACATTAGTGCTAAATTTTTCTTCCACATTTTTTTATTTCCTCTAAGTTAGAACTTCCCACTCTCTTGTGCCCAACATCAAAATCTATATGAATTCATCAACATATTTTATCAAGGGCCTGAGACCTAAATATAAAGATGCAAACACAATTGTCCTGGACCTAAAAGAAATGTAAACTAATCAACAAGATGAAGATGTAATACAGGGGAGGGTATAATCACTGCAATATGAGAGGTAGGACCTACCTTGTTTAG
>NW_022106463.1:2659691-2661946 GCF_000313985.2 Echinops telfairi | reverse complement strand
CCACCTAGGAGCGATTCATTTCAACCAGAAACTTCCTGTCAGTCAAGGCTGCCCTGACGGATAGAAGGGGCATAAGTCACTGAAACACGTCCCACAGGAGTCCTGGTTTTGCTATTAAGAAACCCAAGCCTTCATTGAAACATCCTTATTCTACATTTCTTGCAAGGGGGCAGACCCCCCACATAGATATAGGCTAGAATGGGAAGTAGTCACACTATGATACAAACCAAGCAGAGTTGTCTAGAAGTATTTGCTGCCAGAGACTGTTAGGAATCAAATGGTTAAGATTAAAAATCCATCAGATCTCACTTGCTATCAGATGGGCTGTGTCTTGGGAAGCTAATTATCTTCTTGGTTCTGCTGTGATTGTGACACGCATGGGTGGCAGATGCTGGAATGTTGAGAACTTCATTAGATGGTTTTCCCACATTAATTTTTGTGGTCATCAGGCCACTTTCTGGACATTCTAAGATTGTGGTCAGGCAGAATTTAAGAGAGAAAAGAAGACATCCCTTTGTGTGATAGGTTTGGCAGTCCGGCGCAGTTCTGTGCCAGAACACAGACTGCCTCTGACGATCATTGATCCGATAATCCAGCTGGGACTTTTGTTTCGGCACCTTATGCTACCCTGATGTAGCAGTGGGGGGACATCACTGTGCCTCAGCTTGAGCGTCAAGGCAAAATCTGAGCCTCATTTTATAAGCTAGGTTCTTCCAAGATGATGAGGAATCTCAAACACATAGACAGAAAGAGAGAGAGAGAGAGAGCACTTCGTGTGTAGAATCTCTGTATAAAATAAAAGTACAAATGCATGTCCACTTCTTCCCAAAGATCATTACCTTCATAGATCTGTGATGAACACATTGTATTTATTCCATTTGAAGTACTGTTCCAAAGCTGATCCAGTCTGGACAATGTTTCATAATGTTGAACAAAGAAGAAGAAAGTGCTGGTTTTGTACTGGCTAACTGACATCGCCAACCAACCCAATAACCCAGTGATGTCACAGAGTGAGAGTTTAATTTCCCTTCATCCCGTGTCTCCTGCAGGTGTTCCTAGTTCAGGAGGAATCTTAAACAATCTTCTCTAAGAAGTGAGTCTGGATCCAGACTATGTCCATACTGTGGCTCTGTCATGTCCTGGGACTTGGAAATCCTATGGGGTGCCAGAACCCTTCCTAGATCTCCAGCATGTGCCCTTGCAGTGACCAGAGAGGAAGGGCATGGTAGGTCATGTAGAAGCCAGCCCGGAGGGTAGCAGACATCACGTCTGCCCAGCTGTCATTGGCCAGAACTCCAAGGACCCACTTAACCGCAAGGAGACTGGAGGTGTAGCTTGGCTGTGTGCCCAGGAATGAAAAGGAAACAATTTGGTGAATGGCTAGCACAGACCTTAAAATTGGTGATTTACTATTGTTCAGTTACAAATGAAAATCTTTTTACTATTACTTTTATAAATCAGGGCCCTTTGCATAAGACTCTTATGTGTTCCTTCATTCATTTTCTCTCTAAAATGTAATTTGAGTTACAAAGAAGAAAATGGAGAGGACTTAGATATTCTGTCTGTGCGCATGGACATTGTCAAGGAAGTATCTTGGAATGCAAATGGATCCATAGGGCGCCCTCTATGAATCAAGAACTTGTTCTGTGTGAATCACAACTTACAGGAGAACTAATTCTATGGTCAGATCTCCAGGTTCCCAGATTGGACCTCCCTGACATGAAATCTCTAATCTATCCCCATCCACGCTGCGTGTTGATTCATATTTCTCTTCCTGTTAAGTATGTTCAATTACTCTTGCTGTTTAATATGTATAATTTGCATGCATTAATAAAATTCAATAATTGAATATTTCTTGTTTTTTAGCCGGGTGGTCTGGAGAAACAAATCCAGTGACTTATCCACGTAGAAGAAAGAGCTTTCGATCAAGAAGTAATTATGCATCTAGGATGCATACCAGCCTAGTTCAACACAAGTCCATAACTTAAGTCACTCTCCAGACTTAGAGTCACCTGCCAGTGACACAGAATGGTGACCAGGAAGCAGGAAGATCACAGGGTGGTGGGTGCAGAGTTGGCATGGACCCAAAGACTCTGGAAACATGGGGGGAGTTAGTGACAGCTCTCAGGTAAGCAAGAAAGTACCAGCAGGCAGGAAGGCCAAGGGGCAGAGACAGAGCAAGCTCCCAGAGCACCTCACGCTTTTTGTTTAAGTTTTTCTTTTTCTTTTTTTAATCATTTTATTAGGGCTCACAT
>NW_022106463.1:2655568-2659429 GCF_000313985.2 Echinops telfairi | reverse complement strand
ACATCCTCTGGTCTAGCCAGATTTGTGAGGTAGAATTGGGATCATGATAGGGAGGGTGGGGGGTGGAGGCATTTAGGAACTAGAGGAAAGCTGTATGTTTCATCGCACCCTGACTGGCTCGTCTCCTCCCCAAGACTCTTCTGTACGGGGATGTCCAGTGGCCTACAAATGGCCATTGGGTCTCCATTCCACACTCTCCCACCACCCCCCATCCACAATTATATGATTTTTTGTTCTTTGATGCCTGAAACCTGATCCCTTTGACACCTCGTGATCACACAGGCTGGTGTACTTCTTCCATGTGGACTTTGTTGCTTCTGAGCTAGATGGCCCTTTGTTGAGCCCCTCACTCTTACACAAAAGGCCACATTCCCAGGGAGGTGTCCTTAAGCTACCACTTGGTTGACGGCTTTGACTCCACCCCAAGCAGGAGCGCCTGATTGAGATGACATCAAAGACTTAAACAGTGAAAGCTTTGCCAGCAGAGGCCCATCACGATGGATGATGCAGGCTGGACCTGATCTGGTTTCCAAAGTTTTCTGTATTTTTGGTTTGTATTGTGTTATTTGGATTTTGTTTGTTCATATTAGAATGTATCTCAGAGGTGTTATGTCAATGAAGGGCACCCTCTTGAAGCTGTGTTACGTGCGTTCCCGTTTTCAGTAGCTGAAACCTAGGATTGATGAACCTATAGGGACACCAAGTAGACTAATTGGTTCAGGAGGAGGGGGATGCAGTTGGGGTCATGGGGTCAAGGGATGAAGATGTCAAGGAGCCCATACATGAAAAATAATGTTTGGAAATGGCTTGTGGTAGCAATTGCACAATTCTACTTGACATGATTGAAATATGGACTGATATAATAAATGTACTAAATCCCAAATAATAATAAAAATGAGAACAATAAAACCTACAAAAACTAGATTATGAGTTTTAAAATACACATTAAAAACATTAAATAATACCTGACAAAAACAGTAGAACTATTTTCTAAGATTAAAAAAAATCATCCAACGACCACACCTTGTAATAGTGAACATTTCCCTAATGATTGACAACTGTCTTTTGATACAGATTTAGCTGCTGTAGATTTGATTCCAAATCATCGCGCCCCCAGGCTCCTGTTCTATGTGACGACACCCTGCCTGGTCCTGAGCCATCCTCACAGTCATTGCTCAGTTTGAGCCCATGGTAGCAACCGCTGTGTTAGTCAATCTGGCCAAAGGTCTTCCTCTTTGTCCCCTCTTTCCCCATACTCTACCAAGCATGACGCCTTTCTCCAGGGACTGGTCCCTCTTGGTAACGTGCCCAAAGTATGTGAGCCAAAAACCTCACCATGCTCATTGCTAAGGAGCATTCTGACTGTATTAGACAATTGATAAGCTTGTCTAATTCTGCATGGAGGAAAGTCTTACTGAAAAAGATGGACAGAAGGAAGGAAGAAAGGCTCCTATTCCCGATAACTGCTTCCCCAATGAAAATGGCTGTGGGTAGGGGAACGTCAGATCAAAGAAACCTCCTGAAAAATCACCCTTCATTCCAACTAAGCCACATGAAGTGAATTCTAACTCATAGCGAGCCTATGTAAAGTTTCTAAAGCTGTAAATGTTCCTGGGACAGGTAGCCTCCTCTTTTTCATGCAGACTGCTGGTGGGTTTGAACCATTTACCTTAGAAGTAAGTAGTTCAATCTACCCATAATGCCACAGGGCTCCAAGTTTTTATCAGACTTTTTAGCCCTCTTTTCCCCATTGCCCTTGCCTTATTGAGAATCCCAGAGGGCAAGAATAATAACCTCCAAATAATAGAATACATTTAAAATATATTTAAAATGTATCCAATATTATTCTCTTTGTGAATGAGAGGGTGTCCTATGGAAAATATATAGATCACCTTGGTGATCACTGTTTTACACTTTAGGTCTAAAAAGAAAATCATCCTCAATTTTGAGCCAAGCAATAGAAGGTCTATATGCTAAATGATTATATAGTAGGGAGGGAATAAAAACAACAGTATCAGCAAATATTGCCTAGATATTAGGGAAATATGAAAGTTCCCTTAAAAATAAATTAGCGTATTTATAGTAATAGAACTAAACCTTTGTTTGCTTTTGAATAAATTTCGACATATAAAAATATTAATTAAATTACTAGGTTGCTGTTGTGGCTCGACGTCACTGAGTTGGTCTCCGCTCACAGTGACCCTGTGAACAGCCTTGCCCGGTCCTGTGTCCTCACAGGTGTTCTTACCTTTGAGTCCATGGTCTCAGCTCACAGTGACCCTGTGTACAGCCTTGCCCGATCCTGTGTCCTCACAGGTGTTCTTACCTTTGAGTTGCAGCCATTGTGCTCATCCTTTTTGTCAATGGTCTTTCTCTTTTTTGATGGCCCTCTGCTTTAATTAAATTCCCCTTTAATTTAATTAATGAATCGAGGAAATAGAGAATAAAACCTCGTTAGAGACCTAGAAATAGAGAATAAAACCTCGTTAGAGACCTAGAAAGAGCACTGTCAAGAGAGCCAACTTGGTTTGTTTGTTTTTTTCCCCCCTCCCTTAAAGGAACATCACTTGAGAAAGAGTTTTAGGGCCAACTTCTTGTATCCATGCTCTATCTTAAGTGAGGTTATAGTCTACAATGTAATGACAGCAATGGTAGCCTGGGCCCCTGCAATGATTATTCACAACTTACAGGAGTTGTGTGCTTTCTATTGAGTGATCACCCCAAGTTAAGGAACGTGATATACTGTGTGACCCCAGGTTCCACAAACAATGTACTTCTGAAATTTCAGAAAAGAAAATATCTGAAATTTCAGAGAAAAGCGTGTCCTCAAAGACTAAAAATTAGATTCATTTGCGAGGTATTGACAAGATGCCTACATTAGATTGTTGAGTTTCATCCAAATCAATTTAAAACTTAATTCATAAAACCCTTCCATGTGCAAAGTTCTACAGAAAATATTTTAAAATGTTAAGCTTTAGTTATTTTCATCCAGGATCTTCCTTGGTGGATTCAAATAAACAGACCTAATCCCAGGTTGCTCTGTGAGTTAGGCAGTGGGCTGCTCACCGAAAGGTTGGAAGTTCAAACTCACTGGCTACTCTGCAGCAGAAATGTGATTGTCCGCTCCGCTTTCTTGAAGATCCCCTGTCTTAGGGAATTCTGTTGGTGGTCAACAATATTGAAAACATCACGGGCTCCAGAAGAAGAAACAATTCTCTCTTGGAAGAAGTATGCACAGAATGTCCCTCAGAAGTGAGAATGGCCAGACCTCACCACATGTATTTCTACGTGGTGTCAGTCCCTAGCCAAGCGCAGCATGCTGAGTCCACTAGAGGGGCTGGGGAAAGAGGAGGACCCTCAACCATATGAATGGACACAGAGGCTGCAACAAGGGACCCAAACATAGCAATTGCCAGGATGGTGCAGGACCAGGCGGTCTTTTGCTCTGTCGTACATAGGTTCACTATGAGTCAGAATTGACTCAAGGGCAACCAACAACAACAACAACAACAGCAACAACAACTTGAGTCAGAATTGATCCGATGGAAGTGATCTTTGGTATTTAATGCTTGGGAAAAATGAGTTAACTAAGTTGCCAGGATTCAAAGTAATGTCACAAGACAAAACAAGACTAATCATCAAATGAACACTTTGCCCAATGAGAAGTGTAAGGTCAATGACAAAATAAAACAAGGAACTGGATGGAATGGAGCCAGTGTCCAAGAGAACTGACCTGTGCCTTAAAAACGAGCAGTGTGATCTGAAGTAATTTGAAAGGTAGTGGAAATGAAACCACCACCCCCAAGCCTTTTTCCTGCGATGACACAAGCCTGATGTTGTGCTTGTGGGTGTGTTGAGCGG
>NW_022106463.1:2635546-2654615 GCF_000313985.2 Echinops telfairi | reverse complement strand
AGGGGGAGTGCAGAGTGGGGACCCAAGATCCATCTGTGGGCAACTGTACAGTCTGGGGCGGAGACAGTCAGGGTGTAGTGTAGCAACAATGAAACATACAACTTTGCTCTAGTTCCTAAATGCTTCCTCCTCCACTCACCACCACCACTATCATGATCCCAATTCTACCTTACAAATCTGGCTAGACCAGAGGATGTACACTGCTGCAGATAGGAACTGGGAACACAGAGAATCCAGGACAGATGATCCCTCAGGACCAGTGCCAAGAGTGGGAGGGTGGAGGGAAGGTGGAGTGGAAAGGGAGAACCTATTGCAAGGATCTGCATATAACCTCCTTCGTGGGGGATAGACAACAGAAAAGTGGGTGAAGGGAGACTTGGACAGTGTAAGATATGACAAAATAATAATTTATAAATTACCAAAGGTTCATGAGGGAGGGGGGAGCAGAAAAATGAGGAGCTGATGCCAAGGGCTTAAGTGAAGAGCAAATGTTTTGAGAGTGTTGAGAGCAGAGAATGTACAAATGTTCTTTACACAATTGATGTATGTATGGATTGTGATAAGAGTTGTATGAGTCCCCAATAAAAGGATTTTTAAAAAAAGAAAGAAAGAAACTGGAAGACAAGAACGGTTTATCCCTAAGACACTGGTAGAAGCCTGGCTCTCTTACCCCGGTCACCACCACGTTTGTAGTGTAGAAGTCCTAAGGACAGAGGATATTTGTCTTAAGGGTTTTTGTTTTGTTTAGTTTTATTTTGAACTGTGTGCAAGGAAGAGTTGCTTGTTTTCTGTACCTTTTAAAACTACCATTAGCAAGAGGTGTTAGGGTCTTCTGCTTGCCAGGGACTTTTCTGGAACATCTACTTTGATAGTAATCTTAGATAATTACAGTAACACAGGGTGAGACCCCCAAACTCATTTCAAAGACACATACTGGAGGGAAAATATAAAATTAAATTTTCCTGGTATGGAGAATCTTTTGGACCCACTAATTCCTGATCCAAAAGAGGTAAAGATGATAAACAGATCAATCACATAGGAGGAGGACTGCAAGGGCTTCAGCCCACCTCTACACTGAATGCAATCACTATCTCAGTTCAGATGTTGTCAGCCAGGGACTATTAAATAGTTATGGAAAAAATGCTCCCATTTATAGTACAGGTGTTCTTGGAAAAACACATCTGAATGTAAAGTCAAAAGGTGTTAAAAAGCTTTGTCAAGCAAGAGAGGATCCAGTTAGCTAAAACTACAGGTGCCAGTCTGCTCTGATGAGATGCCCCAAGGAAACCTTTGTGGAGAATCATTTTCTCATCTGAGCACAATACCCTTTGGACTTCGAAGCCACTCTGGATGGAATAGGCATGTAGGTTACACAGACCAATGCTGACTACCAACCTGCTGCACACAGACCACCCATCCCATAAGAACTTTCCAGAATACAATACAAGGAGGGATCCTCTGACCCAGAATCCCTTCTGGTCCTCCCCTTCAGAGGCCTGGGAAGTGTCCATTTTGGTGAATACTGGTGTTTCGTTTTATTGGGTACCAATAGGAGTACTTGTAATGCACAGCACGGGTTCCACTTAGAGTTGTGGAGAGCCCACTCACTCCAACCCTACTTACTGACTCCATCACCTCCGGCTAAAGCCAAGCAAAGAAGCGCAGCTTAACAGAAATGCATCACCAGCAGCGATCTTCAGCCTCCATCTTCTGAAAACACACCGGAGGCTGCACGAAGAAAAGGTGACTATCTGACTTCATTTAACTGACTTTCTCCAATTTGTGCAAAGACGGAAACCAGAAACTCCTTTGTGCTCTCTCCTCGAAGGTCCCGCACCCGGCATGAATAATATCTACATTATCACCAGCTTTATTACCTGCATATTTTAGGCAGATCTTTTATGTCTCATGCCCTTGTTCTTTGGTCTTTTGGAAAAATGATTTAACTCTTTTCCTTATTTGTTCTTTATAAAGAGATCTATAGTTCCTCTGAGTATGGAGACATTTCTGCTACTCAAAAATTTTAATTAACGTAACTCAGAAGCAAAAAAAGTTGTACCTGGAGGAAAAAGGGGATTTTGTTCAGCTCTGAGTGCAGACAGCAGTAACATCATATTTTCATTTACGATGAGAGACATTCGCCATGGTGGAATGTGGGGTACATTTTCACTTGATAGATATTTTCTTGACATTTTTGTGAATGAAAATGAAAATTAATGTGGAACATGATCCTTGGAGATAAAACGGGGCTGACGTTAACAAGAGCTCATTCTTCTTGAGGCCTCGGCCCTAATAATTGGGAAAAGCTGAGATTTTAACATTGGCATGTCTCCATACTCAGTTTTATTTCAAGCAATCCTGTTAGTGATCTTTTCCTTCACTACCTAGGAGGGATTAGTCCTCTTTATGCACACATTAGACAGTAATTAGACAAGAAACTTTAATTCTTTTTTCTACATGACACACTTTACATTTTTCCTGCTTTAAAAAAGATATAACATGAAAAGGGTATTTGTTTTATTTAGACACCACTTTGATTATGCACACACATATAAGAAGGGGCCTCAGAAAGTTTTTTGGGGAAAATATAGCTAAGTAACAATGGATTTTTCCATGAACTTTTTGAAGTCCCAGAATACACATACATGCAGATGATAGGCAAGGGATTGTTAATGGAAAGTTGCTGAAATCCAAGGTACAATGCTATGAAATTCCAGTCTAGCCTACAACCTTGAAAGAAAAGGTGTGAGAACACATCTTAGAAAGCCAGTGGAAAAATTGGAGAGGGTTTCTCTGGGAAAAGGTGTTTCTCTTCAGCTCAAATCAGCACTCTAACTAAAACCTGAAGGGAACTTTTTATTTGAACCCTGCAGAGTTCCTTCACTGAGCAAAATGTTAAAAGACCATTGAAAATAGTCATTTAGATGAATAAGAAATTATTCCTGTTTAAATGAATCAAGCTCACTGTAATTATATGTGTCAGAGTAGAACTGTGCGCTATAGTGTTTTCAATGGTGGTTTTTGAGAAGTAGACCACCTGACCTGTCTTCCAAGACTGAACATTATGAAGCTGGACAATATGAAGAAGAACAGGTCATCAGGATTGGAGGAAGTTGTATCAACAACCTGCGCTATACAGCAGACATACGTTTCTTGGTAAACATCCAGTGTACTTGCTGATGATGATTAAAGATTGCAACCTTCAATATGGATTGCAACTGAATGTAAAAAAAACAAAAATCCTTCCATGTGGGCTTTGCTGTTTCTCAGTTAGATGACCACGTGTTTATCTTCAAGCCTATAGGACCCCCAGATTCTATATCTTTTGATAGCCAGGAACCATCAGCTTTCTTCACCACATTTTCTTCTGCACCCCCTTTGTCTTTAGCAATTGTGTTGGGATAGGTTGGTGTGCTTCTTCCATGTGAGCTTTGTTGTTTCTCAGATAGATGGCCACCTGTTTATCTTCAAGCCTTTAAGACCTCAGATGCTATATCTTTTGATAGCCGAGCACCATCAGCTTTCTTCACCACATTTGCTTATGCACTTGCTTTGTCTTCAGCGATTGTGCCACGACAGGCTGGTGTGCTTCTTCCATAAGATATGACAAAATAAGAACAATTTATAAATTATCAAGGGTGCATGGGGGAGGGGGAAGTGGGAAGGAGGGGAAAATGAGGAGCTGATACCAAGGGGTCAAGTAGAAAGCAAATGTTTTGAGAATGATGAAGGAAACAACTGAACAAAGGTGCTTGACATATGGCTGTATGGATGGCTTGTGATAAGAGTTGTACGAACCCCCAATAAAATGATTAAGAAAAAAATTCTCACAAGTGGACCATTAGGTAATTTCATGACAAATAGAGAAAAGAATGACATTGTCAAGGGTTTCATCTTGCTTGGTTCCACAATCAGTGCTCATGGAAACAGTTGTCCGGAGCACAATTGATTCATTGCTCTGGGTACATCTACTGCACGAGACCGCTTCAAAATGTTGAAGAGCAAACGTGTCACTTTGGAGACTAAGGGATGTTTGACCCAAGCCACGGTATTTTCGATCACCTCATATACATGTGAAAGTTGGACACTAAATAAGGAAGGCAGAAGATGAATCAATGCATTTGAATTATTGTTCAGACAAAAAATATTGAAAGGCTACGAAAAGAATGAGTACATCTGTCTCAGAAAAAATACAGCCAGAAAGGTCCTTAAAGGCAAAGCTGGCAGGACTTGTTCGCACATACTTTGGACATACTTTGTTCAGAGAGACCAGTCCCTGGAAAAGAACGTCATGCTTAGTAAAGTGGAGCAGCAGCAAAAGAGAAGGAGACCCCTTGATGACACGGACTGACACAGTGGCTGCAACAATGGGCACAAACATAAGAGCAGTTGTAGGAAGGGTGGAGGCCCTGGCAGCGTGTAGTTCTGTTGTACAGAGGTTCGCTGTGAGATGGAACCAAGTCGACGGCATCTACGAACAGCCACAACATCAAATGCACCAAGACCCCAGCCTCCATCCTTTGAGCTAGCAGCTAAGGGTGTTGGGGGGCCTCTCAACGACTCCTAAGGCATATGTAGTTCCTGCCTATTCAATTTATCTTTGTACTGGAGAGATGCTGAGAGGGAGAAAAAATGAGAGATTCTCTAAATCATTATTAGGAAAATATGTAGGTTAATGATCCTTTAATTCATTAAAAGACTGTTGTTATGAAATGTTATAAAGTCAGCTCCTACATATACACCACTATTTCTGATGCATAGCAGAAAGAAACATTGCGTCACACCCGCCTCACAATCGTTGCTTTATCTGAGTCCGTTCTTGTAGCCACTGTGCTGATGTAGCTCTTGGAGGCTCTTCCCTCAGACCCGCTACGTTTCTAAGCCGAGGAACATATCCTTCGCTGAGAACATATCCAAAGTAAGCCAAAGGAGATTGTGCTGTCTTTGCTCTAAGAAACAATCTGGCTACATTTCTTCCAAGACAGGTTTGTTCTTTTTTCTTACACTCCATATTCAATATTCTTTGCCCAAGCCTCCAATCAAACGCACCAGTCCTTCTTCGGGTATTTTCTTTAATTGGTGCTCAACTTTTGTATGTATATGAAGCAATGGAAGACACCATGACTCAGGTCAGCTGTATATGAATCATCAAATTGAAATCTTGGCTTTGTAAACATTTTAAAGAGATATTGTGTTGCGAATTTCCCAAAGTAATATGTTATTTAGTCTCTTGGCTGCTGCTGACATGGGTATTAATTGTTGGTCCTAGATTGCCATTTATCATGGTATTTTTTTATTAGTTCAGTACTTTTTCATGTTACAGGTTGTACATTATTACAATCAAGTACTCTATACTTTGCATTTGGGATATTATTCATAATTTGTATGGTCCACACAGTTGAGTGCCTTTACATAGTTAGTAAAACACAAGTAAACATATTTCTGGTGTCCTCTGCATTCAGCACAGATTCATCTGACACCAGCATTGATACCCCTAGTAATCCACCCTCTTCGGAATTCAGCTCGACCTTCTGGAGAGTCTGATGATATTTAGTTGCAGCAGTTTTCGAATTCTCTTCAGCCAAACGTTGCTACTGTGTGAGATAGATTAGATTGTTTGATACTCTCTGCTTTTTGGTTGAGTCCCTGTATTTGGAAGGCACAAAAGTATTAAATTGTTCCAGTCAGTTGATCAAGTAGTTATATTCTAAATCTATTTAAGTGAATAGATGAGTACAACCTTCCACAATTCCTTTTATTTGTCCAAGTATCTCGATGGGTATTCAGTTAACTCCCGGAGACTTGTGTTTCACTAATGCCTTCCGTGTAGCTTTGACTTATTCCTTCAGTTCCATCAGTTCTTGACCATCTGTGATCTCCTGTAAAGTTTGAACATCAACCATTAAAAGATGTCTTCTTAGGGGCCATCCAGTTACTTCCAACTCCTAGTGACCTATGTGCAACAAAATGGCATACTGGTCCCATGCAAACCTCACAGTTGTGACAGTTGAGCCCATTTTTGTAACCACTGTGTCAAACCATCTCATTGAGGATCTTCCTCTTTTTTTGCTTATACTCTACCTTACCAAATATGATACTATTTTCTCAGGAAGTGGTTCTTCCTGATGACAAGCCCAAAGTATAAAAGACAAAGTCAATATCTTTGCTTCTAAGGAACATTCCTTCTATACTTATTCCAATACAGATTTGGTTGTTCTGGAAATCCAGAAGATATTTAATGTCCCATGCCAAATATATCCATTCTTCTTTGGTCTTCCTTTTTACACTGTCAAATTTTTGCATATTATGAGACAAGTGAAAAATCCTATGGCTTAGTACACATTTTTGTTCAATGTCGCTTTTAACATTTTAAAGAGAACTTTTGTAAAAGATTTGCCCAGGAAGTATGTCCATTGATTTCTTGACTGCTGGCTACTTCCATGGGCATTGATTGTAAGTTTTAATAAAATTAAATCCTTGGAAACTTTAGTATTTTCTCCATTTATTGTGATGTTGCTTATTGGTCCTGTTGTGGGATTTTTTAAAAAAAAAATTTGAGGTGTAATCCATACTGAAGGCTGTAGTCTTTGATCTTCATCAATAAACACCTCAAGTACTCTTTGCTTTTAACATTGAAGGTGGTTTCATCTTTGTATTTCAGATAATTATGAGTTTCCTTTCTATGTGGATGTCACATTCTTTCTCATATCATCCAGCTTCTCAGATTATTTTCTCCGTAGAGAGACTGCATAAATACGGTGAGTAGATAAAGCTGTGACTCGCACCCTTCCTGGTTTTTCCCCATGCAATAACACATTGCTTTCGTTGCGACGACTGCCATTTGGTCCACATACAGATTACACATGAGCAGAGTTGTTTTGAAATTCTCATGCTTTGAACTGTTATAAATGATGTGTTATGACCCACACAGTATAATGCTAATTATAATTAGTTATGACCCACACACATTTGCACAGTCAGTAAAACATAGTCAAAGATGTCTCTTTTATTCTCTACTTTCAGCCAAAGACACATGGGCAATGATGTCTTTGTCCTCATCTGAATCTGGCTTGAATGTCTGGCAGCTCCCTGTCCATGGACTGCAGGACTCCATTGTCAATTATCTTCAGCAAAATTTCATTTTCTGGTGATGCTAATGATATTTTTCAGTAATTTCCACATTCCATTGGCTCACATTTCTTTGGAATGGCTGTCGTTGTGTATCTTAGCCAGGCAGCTGTCTTTCAAATTTCTTGCTATGGACAAGCGAGTGATTCTAATAGTGTATTTGTGTGTTGAAACATTTCAATTGGTCTTATGTTCATTCCTAGACCCTAATTTTTCATCAAATTTTCAAAGTGTAAAGAATAAATTGCTCTTTTTTAAAGCCTCTACTTGTGATATCATCACTGGGTAATTAATTTTGTGGTTGTGATTAAGTGCCATCCGAATCATAGCCAGTTCTGAATCATAGCGACCCAATGTACAACAGTACAAAACACTGCCCCGTGCTGTGTCACCCACTCAGCTGTTCTTATGTTTGAGCCCATCTGTCAATCCATCTTGTCCAAGTATTCTTTTGTTGTCCCACTACTTGACCAAACATAATGTCCTTCTCCGAGGTCTAGTCTCTCCTGACAACATGTCAAAGTACATAAGCTGAAGTCTCACCATCCTTGCTTCTAAGGAGCACTCTGATTGTACTTCCTCCAAGACAGATTTGTGTGTTCCTTTGGAAGCCCCTAATACTTTCAAAACGTTTCGCCAGCATCGTAGTTCAAATGCATGGACTTTCCTTCCGTCTTCCTTAGACAATGCCCAACTTTCACATGCTTATAAGGGGGTTGAAAATATCGCAGCTTGTGAAGATTTACCCGATGCAACACATCTTGTGATCTCTTGACTTCTGCTTCCGTGAGCAGTGATTGTGGATATCCTGGACAACTTCAATCTTTTTTCCATTTATCATGATACCCATTTGTGAGGCTGTGAGGACTTTTGTCTTCTTTACATTGAGTTGAAATCCATACTGAAGGCCACACTCCTTGATCTTCGGCAGCAAGTGCTTCAAGTCCTCCTCACGTTCAGCTAGCAAGGTTGTGCCATTTGTGGATCACAGGTTGTTGATGAGCCTTCCTCAAATCCTAATGCCACATTTTTCTTCACATAATGCAGTTTTTCTGATGAATTTTTCAGCATACAGATTGAGTAAGTATAGCGAGAAGATGCCACCTTGGCACACATCTGTCCTGATTTTAAACCATGCAGTACACCCTTGTTCGGTTCACACAACCCCCTCTCGAGGCACGTCCAGATTCCATGTGAGCACACTGCAGTGTTCTGGGACTCTCATTCGTCTCCCGGCTGTCACAGTTGTCATGGGCCACGCAGCCAAAGGCCTCAGCGTAGTCTTTCTGGCGTTCTGGTCTTTGAGTCTATTTCTATCGGACATCAGAAATGATATCCCTTGCCCCACCTCCTCTTCGGAATCCGAGTGGAACCTCTAGCATCTCCCTATCAACGTACTAATGCCACCTTTGTTGGACGATCTTGGGAAACATTATTTGCATGTGATATTAATAATACTGAACAATAATTTAAGCATTTTCTTGGTCACCTTCTTTGGACTAGGCACAAATATGGATCTTTTCCATTCAGTTTGCCAAGCATCAGTCTTCCACATTTCCTGGCATAGATGAGTAAATGCTTCCACTGCTTCATCAGCTCGTTGAAACATTTCAATTGGTGTTTCATCAATTCCAGGAGACTTGTTTTGGGCTAATAATTTTAGTGCAGCTTGGACTTCTTCCTTCAGAACTATTGGTTCTAGCTTATAACCTCTTGAAATGGTTGAATATCAACTATTTCTTTTTGGTACAGTGACTATATTCTTTCCATCTTCTTTTGTTGCTTCCTGAACCATTCAATAATCTTCCCACAGAATCTTTCAATATTGAAAATTGAGGCTTGACTTTTTTTAGTTCTTTAGTTTAAGATATACTGAGGGTGTCTTCCTTTTAAGTCTTCTAACTCTAGGGCTGTGCGTATTACATTATAATATTTTACTTTGTATTCTTGAGCTGCCCTTTGAATTTTTCTGTTCAGCTCTTTGGGTTCGCTTGTTTCTTTTACACTGTCTCTTTTATTAGTTGGGATTTAATACATGTATCACATCATTCCATAATTCAATCGCATCAAGTAGAATATACAGTTGCTACCACAATCCATTTCCTTGACATCATCTCAATTTTACACCCAGCCTCCCACTACCACTGTACCCTCCCCTCCCTGAACCCCTTATCCTAATTGTTGTCTCTGTAGGTTCATCAAGCCTGGGTTTCATAGACCGAAAGAGGGCAAAGCATGGAACACAGCTCTAAGTGGGTGACCTCCATTGACATAATACTTCTGAGACACACTCTACTATGAACAAACAAAACAATACAAAGCAAAAATGCAGAAAGTTTGGAAACCAGATCAGGTCTAGCCTGCATCATAGGGGGGTCTGCTGACAAAGTTTCAACTGTGCCGGTCTAATCTATGCCTTTGATCTTCTATACTCCTCTCAATCATCTGTTTGTGACCACTTTCCTCCCATCCCTCAAATTTAGATGGGGGGAGTTCTCCAGAGGCTTATTTCCTAGGTAGTTCCACAAATGAATCTTGGGCTCTGTATTAGTCTGGGTACTTTGGAGAAACAAATCCACAGCAACTCACGTATAAGAGAGAGTTTTATGCAAAGAAAATGTGCATCACGAAAACATCCCAACCCAATGCTGCCCAAGCCCACAAGTCCAACATTAACCCATACCCAACACCAGTCCACAAAGTCCTCCACCTCACAAAGCAGAGGCAATGATGCCGACTGCAGGAGGAAAGCTGAGTCAGTGAACGTGTAAGCATCTCAGCACTGGCAGGGGTCTCCACATGGCTGCTCCAGCACCCAGGGCTGCATCGGGATAGATCCATGCGGCTTCTCCTTGGGGATGTCTTGTAGGAAATCCATCTTGCAAGCTGAAGCAGGGAACTGCTAAGGCAGCTGCACCCGACGCAACCATCACAAAACAAGAGACCCGAGAACTAGAAAGGCGAGGCTTCACCACCCATTTATCCCTCCGCCTTTCAACCAGCACCACATGTGATTATCGGCCAGGCTGGCACAATTAACTAACTCAGGCTCCCACTGTCATCCGTTGCGTTCTGCACACTGGATTCACACTATTTAGGCTCTGATACCCATCCCTCCTTCAACTTCTGATTTTATGGATTCCAATCCTTCGGTGGCTGGTAATGGTGTGCTTCTTCCATGTGGACTTAGTTGACATCTCACTTAGATGGCTGCTTGTTTGGAGAAAAGCCTTTGGGACCCCAGATGCTATTTATCAGATAACCGGGCACTGTCTGAATTCTTGCCACATTTTTCTATACCACCCGTACCTTCTGTGTTCCCTTCCTGAGGGTGAGTATTGAACAGTTCCATGATGTAAGAACTATTTGTTCTTAAGTTGGAGCTAGGATTTAGTGTGATCCCCAAACCCATTCCTGGATCTATGGTTTTTCTGTTTGTTTTGTTCGTAATTTGCTGTAACTTGGGAGTTAATACATATATCAGTCCACGTTCAGCTCTTTGATTTCATCTTTTCTTCCAGGTGCCCTAGCTGCTCTATGATCAAGAGCATGTTACAGGGTCCCTCTAACGTCACCTCTGATCTTTTCTTTCTCTCCTTTCTTTTTAATGCCCATTGCTTTCTTTGTGCATGATGTTCTTGATGTCGTGCCATAGCTCACAATGTCCTCTGTCATTAGTGTTCGATGCAGCAATTTGTCTTGAGCTGTTCTCAACATCCAGGTGGCATAGACTGAAGGTTCTTATATGGGCTTGTTTCCATTTTCACAAGCTTCCTGCGAAGCTCGGAGTGAGAGGCGCTGGTCTATTCCACAGTCAGCCTCCGACCCAGTTTCGGTTGCTGACATTGAGTTTCTCCATCTCCCCACAGGTGTGCTCCGTTTGAGTTTCTCCATCTCCCCACAGGTGTGCTCAGTTTGATTCCTGTGTTTTCCCTCTGGAGAAGCTCCCATGCATAGTCACCTTCTGTGTTGAAAAAAGGTGTTTGCAATGAACAACTCCCTGGTCATGCAAATTCTATCATGTGATCTCTGGCGTTATTTCTATCGAGGCCATATTTTCCAACTACGGTTCCAACCCTTGTTGTTTCCAACGTTTGTACTCCATTCTCCAATACTTATCAATGCGCCTTGATGGACTGTTTGATTAACTTCAGACTGAAGATTTGGGGAGAATTCTTCAACTTCTTCATCAGTAGCTTTTGTGGTTGGTGCATACGTTTGAGTAATAATTGTACTGATTAGATGCACTTAAATGCAGATAGCTACTACCCTCTCACATCTATTGAGTTAGACTGTAAACCTAAAAACAAATAGATCATAAACTTTAGAGTTTATTTCTGCTCTTTTTAATCGATTACTATATAATTCTTATTATTGTTAATTGGATGTGGAATCAAATGTTTGCAAGGTAGAACTGCTCACTGAATTGTTAAAACGACGACCATTTAGAAGCATATTACCAGGCTTGAGATATATATGAATATATATATACATCATGATCTATATGTATACATATCATAACATGTGATATGTATATGGCATACATATATTGTGTCTTCACACATATGTATGCTCATTGTGAAGATACAATGTGTATATGCATTATGTGTATATATATATATATACATGCACACATATATGAATATGAATACATAGAGAAAAGTTTTGCCTGGCTTTGATATCAGTGTTTATTAGTTATATCAAGGTTATATATTGACTTTGGAAATATTTATTCCTGGTCTATTTACTTAAATAATTTATGTAGATTCTTTTTTAAAAAAAATCAATCATTTTATTGGGGGCTCTTGCAGCTCTTATAACAGTCCATACATCACTTGTATCAATCACATGTGTACATATATTGCCATCATCATTTCGAAAACATTTTCCTTCTACTTGAGCCCTTGGTATCAGCTCCTCTTTTACCCCCACCCTCCCACCCTCGTAAACCCTTGATAATTTATAAATTATTTTTATTTTCATATTTTGCTCCACCCACTGTCTCCCTCACGAACATTTCTGTTGTTTATCCCCATGGGGTTGGGGAGGGGTTATACATGGATCATTGCGATTGGTTTCCCCTTTCTCCCCCTTCTCCCCCCACCTATCCCCTAGCCTTGTGCCATCATTACTCTAATGATTGGTCCTGAGGGGTTTATCTGTCCTTGATTCTATGTAGTGGGAGCTCTTATCTGTACCAGTGTACATGCTCTGGTCTAGCCAGATTTGTAAGGTAGAACTGCGGTCATGATGGTGAGGGGAGGAAGTATTAAACAACTAGAGGAATATGTGTGTTTAATCAGTGCTATATTGCATCCTGGCTGGCTCAGGTCATCTTTGTGACCCTTCTGTGAGGGGATGTCCAATTGTCTACAGATGGACTTTGAGTCTCCACTCTGACCCCCCCTCATTTGCATCCAAATGGTTGTTTGTTTGGGAGTCTTCCAGTGACACCTCGGGATCACACAGACGTTAGAGCTTCTGCCGTGGTGGCACTGTTGCTTCTCTGCTAGATGGCCGCTTGTTTATCTTCAAACCTTTAGGACCCCAGACACTATATCTAGTAATAGCCGGGCACCATCAGCTCTCTTCGCTTTAGCTTATGCAGGTTCTTATTAGTTTACTTTGAAAATCTGTTAGTATTCACCACTAAAGTCCCTGGAGTTCCAACTCCTCTTTGTGTTACTAAATAAATAGACTTATTAAATAAAATTCTTTGTTCCGTATATATCTCTATTGAAATTTGCTTTTCCTTATGATTTGCTCAAGCCCATGTATGTTTTCTCATTTAGTGGCGTACGCCCCTCATTGTATTTCCTTAGAATCCATTTAGTTTCTGGCAAAATAATCATGCCCTCTCTTTTATTATTGTTTTGAATATACATTTGTTTTGTCTTTTAATTTGGGGTAGGTTATCTGTGTGAAATGAAGATTTATCAATTATGTAGGTCTTTTCAAAGAATTAAGTTTAGATTTTTTCATCATTCTCCATTGCCTGTTTTCTTGAGTTCAGTGATTGTCACTAAGATCTTCGTTATTTCCTGCCACTGCCTACTTTTGTCATTTGCTCTTCTTTTTGTAGCTTGTGGTGGCATAAACGTAGATGATTAATTTTAGATTTCTCTTGCTTCCAAATATATGTTGAAAGTGTGAAATGTTCTCCTGACCATGACGTTAAGAGCAGCTCATAAATTCTGATACATTGTGTTTCATTTTCATCCAATTCAAAGTATTTTCTAATTTCCCTTGTGATTTCTCTTTTGACTCATGAGCTATTGAAAAGAAGATTGGTTTGTTTCCAAATACTTGAAGTCATTTCCACATTTCTTTTGGTTGTTTAATCCCAATTAGTTTAGAACACATATTTTACATTTTTCAAGTTAGTTTAAGTTTATTTAAACTTGTGTTTTGGCCTGACATTTGCTTTCTACAGGAGAGTGGTCCATATGCAATTGAAAACTATGCATATTCTGCTGAAAATTAGGTGTACATGTGATAATTAATACTAGTAGGCTTAATAATAAGTATATTATATTTTCAATAAGCAAGGGTTAAATTGGTTGAAAATGTTGTTAGAATATTTTATATTGTAACTTATTCTGAATTGTTCATCTATCAATTACTGAGAAAGGTTTATTTATATCTTCAAGTATAATCATTCAAGTGTTCATTTCTCTCCTTAATTCTGAATATGTCTGCTTCATGTAATTTGGCTCTCTATTATTTGGGTTCATATACAAGTGTAATCCTAATATCTTCTGAATTTATTAAATCTTTCATCATTATGAAAGACCCCTTTAATTTATAGTACTATTTTAACATTAAATCTATTTTAAATATTAATATGATCACTTCAGCTTCCAAAAGTACAGCATGGTGTAACTGTTCCCATTTTTTAATATACATAATTTCTGTTCCTTTGAACCAAAAATTTGTCTCTTGTAGAAAGCATACGACAGGGTCATCCCCAACAACAACAGAAACAGAAAATGGGCAAAAGTTCTACAGGACAGAGTTTTCATAGAACGCCTTTTTCCTGCCAGGTGAGTATTGGACACAACTCACTCTGAGTTAGTGCAACCGGCGGCATCACCTGGGAAGGCTTTCTCTGGTCACAGTGATTTTTTTCCTAAAAGCAGTTTCGCTCAAACCTCGTTTTTTTTTGTGATGGTCAATTTAAGAGAACAGCATGCAGCTGTGAAACTTTAATTCCTGCTTGGCAAAAATGCCTCAGAAACTGTTGTGATGTTGCACACAGCATCCAAGGACAGCGCCATGGGCAAAACTCAAGTGTATGAGTGGTTTTCTTGTTCCAAAAAAAGGTGAACTGTCCATTGAAGACACACTTCGTTGTGGATGTCTCATCCTACAGAACAGACAAAAATGTCAGCAAACATCCATAGACTTGTGCTCGAAGACTGACGAAGGACCAACGGAGAGAAGAGCAAGTTGTCGGGACTCTCTCTCTTGGAGCGCAGTTAAGCACATTTTAACAGCAGATTTGGGAATGAGAAGAGTCGCTGCAAAATAGGTGCTTTGGGTTCTGACTGAACAGGAAAGTGTCGAGTGGAAACATGCCGTTCTTGGAAAGAATAGCTGGAAGTGACCCAAACTTGTTTTCCAAGGTCAGCACTGATGACAAGACATAGCGCTATTCCTAGTACCCCAAAAGCAAACATCAATCAGCGGTGGAAGATGCCCTCACGACTTCACCCAGGAAAAGCTCATCAGGTGAAATCAAAGATGAAAACGATGCTCATTTGGGATTTTGTTTGTTTGTTTTGTTTTGTTTTTTGATGTGAGGGAGATCGTGCATTGGAGTTCATTCTACCAGGTCAGATGATTAATCAAGTTTTCTATTTAGGGGTTCTGTAAAGATCGCATAAGTACGTGTGACGAAAAACACTTGATTTGTGGCAGACAGGGACTGGTTTTGCCACCACATCAATGCACCTGCTCATGCAGCCATCTAAGGGCACTAGTTTTGGACAAAAGACAGCATGCCTCTCTTGTCCCACACAACTTACTACTCATCTGACCTCACTCTGTGTGACTTCTTTTTGTATTCCGTGAATGGGAGGGGCCTGAACGGACTGCGATTTGAGGACGTAGAAGAGATGAAGAAAAAAAATGAGGGGCCGCCATCAACCATCCAAACAGATGAGTTTGAAAAATGTTTCCAAGAATGGAATCACAGATTTGACAAATGCATTAAGTGTAATGGCGAGTACTTTGAAGGAGATAAGATTATTTTGTAAAAAAAAAAAAAAAAAAAAGGCTTTGAAAAAACAGTCTATTTTGGGGTGGATATCCCCTCATATTTTATATGCTCGTGAAGATACATTGTTGTTAAGAGTATTCAGTGTTGGATTTTGTTCTTTAATCTGTATAACTGAATAAACCATGCACTGTGCTCTAGCATTGTTCCTGCCCTATCTAAGCTTCTACTGCGAAGTTTGTCAAACGATTTTTACTGCTTGATATATACAAATCTAAACATGTCTTAAAGCACAGGGTAATTGCCCTTGAGTATTCTCTCATTTTTTAAAGTGTTATTGTAAAACTATAGCTATTTTGAAAGCAAAAAATGAACTGTATAAGAATACAGAATAAGTACACAGCAAACATTTACTTAACTCATTCATGAGGGAACCAACGAGGCTCTAAAGATGGTTCCAGGAACAATCAGAGAGACTGACAACATGCAGGCAGGCACTGAAAGAAAAGAAAGCTTACTAGATTGGATGCCTAGTTGCCTACCCTCCAGGGCAATAAAACTACCATTTATCATCACACACACACCAGATGGATTCAAAAGGTAATTATAAAAATTGCATTATCTTTTATCTCTGTTTTTCCATGAACTGTTGAAGCTTCCTTGAGTGTGTGCGTGCATGTATGTTTGTGCGCACAGAACTGGATAAAAACGATTTGAATATTTATTGTACAACATTTTATAACATTATTTCAAAGAATCTGGGAATTTAGCAACAACAAATCATACTTAATGAAATTGTTATTTGGTACACATGTTAGACGAGACTTCCGGATATCCTCTTAGTATTTTGCCTTAATTCAAGTTTTGAGTATTTTTCATCAATACTTTCCTCAGATCTTCCAAAGAGAAAGCCCATTCCAATCTAAGGATGTATGCATATCTCAAATATATCCTGAGTAATAGAACCACAAGGAATAGTTGATAAGTGTCAATGTGTTGAATCTTGGGACAAATTGAGTTGCAAAACTTTCAAATCAAATCAAGCTATGATTCTATAGCAAACTTGTCGTTGTTTAACCTTATCTAGCTATTATTTTGCTTTTTGTGATTTTCCTTATTGTGGTTTGGCATGGATGACTGATATCTCTGATGCTGGCTGCACTTTGGGCTCTGATTGAGATGCATTGTTTAGGGAGGGAAAACCTCACTAATATCTAAAGGACTTTGCAATGTCAAAACTTTAAACTCTTCTTGCTGAGTGTTTTTCACAGCCACCAATATGATTCATATAGTGGTAAGGACATTATGAATAAAATGGATTTTAAAAATGTAAAATCCTCACATTTGATTTCCTAGTATTATTGCTTTTCAAAAGATTCTCATGAGGCAAGTCCTCTGTGGTCACGTCCACCCCCTCAAATATTCTATATTCAGGAAAGGTCAACAGAGACCAAGTCTTATGCGGGAATGTCATCACTTTTGCAAGGTTTATGGTCCTTCTTCCTGTCACCGTACCGAGACTGTAATTTTGGCAAACAAGTTACTTTATTTCAGTTAGACACCGTTGGCCTGAGCGTAACCTTGGTAAGGGTTGAAGCTAATCAGTACAATTGGAAACTGTGGAGGAAAACAGAGGGTGACATGTCTGTTTTCCAGAAGATATACTTAGCATCTCTTTTTCAGACACAAATATTCACTGTGGGTGCTTTTTTTTGCTTTGGTTTTTAACCTGTGTTCAGATATACAGGTCAAGAAGGAGCAGGATTCATAAAACTAAAGGTTTGAGACAGGCAAAATTGTCCGAGCAGCGCGAACAACACAGCAATGGCCTCAGAAAGAATGTTGGAGAGCTGAACGTGATACATGATCAGAGATGAGTTCCCCAGGATGGAAATCAACGAGCTAGGGCTATGATGCTAAAAAAGATTGTGTTGAGAGTTATGTGTAGTGATCATGTTAGGATTATTGACAAGAGACTTGTGATATAGTAAAAGCTTCAGATTACTTCGATTGAATGAGAAATGAGAGGAAGCTCTTGGAGAACTTTGATAAAACAGGGAAAGAAATCAGGAAACAGTGGGTTAAGAGGTAAATAAAATGCATATAGTGGCACAGTGAACATGATATTTCAAGAAACATGAGAGCAAATTTTTAGAAAAGGAAATGGAGGTATGGCTTACTGCAGACGCACAAACAAGAGAAAGCTTCCTTTTTTTTTTTTTTACTTTTATTTGTCTTTTAGGAACAGGAAATATGAGAGTCTTTGTACATTGATGGGTAAAAGCCAACACACACAGAGAGAAATCCTAACACCCTGAAATAAGAGGTGTTTGAATAGAGAAGGCTGTTGAAGACATGGGAAGGAAGAATTTAACTTTTTAAAGTATCCATTACTGGCCAATCACATTTCATGCATTATCAAAGATAAAGGAACATGAAGGCTTAGAAAACTCAAGCAACTGGTCCCACATGCAATTCGCTGCCATCGAGTTTGTTCCCACTCCCAGTGACCCTGTTCTGGGTAGAATTGCCTCTGTGCGCTTCAGAGACTGTAAACCCTTAAAGGAGTAGTGAGCTCATCTTTCTTCTGCTGAGCAGCTGGTGGCTGTGAACTGCTGACCTCGTAGTTAGCACCCAATACGTAAGCCCCTGGCCGCCGCTGAGGCAACCAGTAAATCGCTTACAGTTCAAAGGGGGATCGGAATAGCCCCATTCCATTGCCAAAATCATAGTGCAGGTTTTGTTTTAGTGAAAAGGAATAGAGACCCTTCTCCCTTTTGAAAAGTGGAGGGTAAACATTTATAGCTGTCATCACAATGGAACCCCAACTCATGGTGACCCCTGCACAATGGAGTGGGACAGTGGTGAACTGTCAGCCTTACTTTGGCTGAGTTTTCCAAAGTACGCCATCGGCTCACTCTTCTAGTCTCCCTTAGCCTGGAAGCTCTGCTAAAACAGCAACACTCGAGCTTCCACTTGCGAAAGTTTTGCCAACATTATGGGGGACATAGCTTACTTCAAGGATCCCTTGTCCACTGCCATTGAGTAGATTTCCATTTATAGGGAACCTACAGGACAGTGTAGACATGTTCCATGGGGTTTCTGAGACAGTGAATCTCTCTGGGAGCAGATAGCGTCGTTGTTCTCCTGGGGAATGGCTGATGGGTTTAAACTGCCATTGTCACGGCCATTCAAACCCTATGGAACAGTGCTCAGGCAAATAAGGGATCTCTTTCAGTCAAATCAACTCCGTGGCAACTAACACTACCACTTTATTCATACCAAAATTGTCTTTTACTGCAACATTTCTAGAAAACAAATGCTTGGGAATGATATAGAAAGAATTACTCATGTAATTCCGCTTAAACTGGAGCAAAGAGTCCTGCGAGCTGTGTAGACACAGGCTCAACTGCTACCTGCTCATTAACTGACAAGTGGTTGGAGCTCATCAATCACTGGGTGGGAGAAAGACGCAGCGATTGATTACACCCTTGGAAACCCTCTCTGAGCTGGTTTTATTCTGTCTTGCAAGGTTTCCTGTGGGTTGGAATCCACTTGTAACAATGGATTAAGGCAGATGATAAGGTTAGAATATTTACCAGAAATTGACTTCTTCTTTCGGTTTGAAGCAGCCTCAGTCAATGGCCTGGATTCCGGTGGCACTCAGGAGGGAAGCCACCAGAGCTCGCCTGATTGCTGGAAACAAGTGCTTTCATGGAAAAA
>NW_022106463.1:2634893-2635348 GCF_000313985.2 Echinops telfairi | reverse complement strand
AACAACACCCAGTGCACAGCCTGCCCCCATGTACAACGGGACAAGACATTGCCCAATCTTGTCCCCCACCCCCACCCCAATTCATCAAGGATGGGACTATGGTGACCCACAGGGCTTTCAAAGGCTGGTTCTCAGAAGTGCATGGCCACGCCTATCTGCCTGGTGTGTCTCAGTCTGGAAGGTCCACCGTAATCCATGCACCTTCATAGCAACACATACGCCTCCTCTGAAGGCCAGGCATGCCTACACGTGAGCCACGCTGGCAGAAATCAAACTCTGGTCTCCCTCACCAGAAAGAGGAATTCTCCCGCTGAGCCGCCACTGCCGCAACAAGACTACCGATTAGTAAAAAGTGAATGCAGATCCACACAGGTGAGAGGAAGCTTTTTGGAGTGCGAAGTCATAATATAAGACAAAGCCTATTGCTGTTGTTTTTGATCAATATGACAAAAGTG
>NW_022106463.1:2632806-2634540 GCF_000313985.2 Echinops telfairi | reverse complement strand
GATGTTTTCTGCTGACCTCTTAAATCTGCACCACGTCATCAGTACCCCACTCATCCTTATTGCACAATTATGCATAGAATTATAGTGAAATTCAGGGGCTTCTGGGAAGTCAAGCTTGATTCTGCCTGGCTTAAAGTCTGACTCTGGCTTACCATCGCAATTCATCTAGGGTAACAAGTTAGTCTTGGTTAAGTTTATCTTTCTTTAGACTCCAAATAGAGGGATATTACTTTGTAAAAGTGAACATTTTCTGTGAACACACAACACGAGTTAGAGACCTGTGCTAAGCATATATAACTGTATGTATTCTTCCCAAATAAGTTGGGGTACATAAACATTGTCCCCATTTACAAGTACATTGTGGCTCAAAAAGTAGCAAGCTTTATAGGGTGGTCTGATGTAGAGGGTTAAGCCTTGGGCTGCTAACTAAAAGGTGAGCAATTCAAAGATGCTCACTGGTCGGAGTGGGAGAAAGATGGAGCTTTCTATTTCTGTAAAGATCTACAGCCTCAGAAACCGACAGGGGGGTGGGTGGGGGGTGTTGTGTGTGTGTGTGTGCTCAATCAGGTTGCTATGAGTTCAAATCAGCCTGATAGCATTGAATGTGGGTTTTTCTTTTTTGGTTTAGAATCTATACTTTGTCTTTTCATTTTTAAGAGGTCCCTGGAAGTTGTCAAGTGGAGAACCGTATTTTAGTAGGAGTCCGTCGCATTAGTGTGCTGGAAATTGTGAAGAAGGAATATTAAAAAGGAAGGCCAGTTAGATATTCTCAGCAGAGGCGAGTCAACAGATAGTCTTAAGAGAAGTACAGGACGGGAGGGTAGGAATAACAGACACATGCAGAGAGAAACAAAATACTTTTTCAGACTGGGATCTGATGACTAATCAAATTTAGGGAATAAAAAATTTTACAGATGTTTCCCGTCTATACTTGCAGAAACAGAGCAGTTAAGAAACGACACTGGCATCTTTGAAGAAATAAAATAAGCTAGTTTTAAACCCATTAAAAACTCCCAGTGAAGCTGTCGTGTAAGCATTGGCCTGCTAATTGCAAGGTCTGGCCCGAGGTACAAAATGAAGCTGTCTGCTTCAGTCAAGAGGTACAGTCTCTGAACCCCAGAGGGTTCATATGAGTTGGATTCAGCATGATCACAGTGGATTTGGGGTTTAGAACCACTGCATTCAGCAGGAGGCAAAGTCGGGAGATAGAGAGGACAAGCTAAAAATTAGAGGCAAGTGTGGAAATCGGCGATGGAAGGTTGAGATCAGGCACAGAGCTGTGCTAGTGAGAATGAGGTGGAGAATATTGTGTGAAGGGGTGAGACTCCTTGGGCATTCTAGTGAGCACACTGAATTGAACAATAAGAGGTGAAAGAGGCTTCTGAGATTCAAACAAAGACTGACACTCATAGAGGGAGAAAGAGAAGTGGAGATCTGAGGAGCAAAGGATGATTAATAACGTGGCAATATAGCAAGGGCAACGCGTGTGTGGTCTAACTAAGCGGAGGTCACTGAGGGCCTGCGTAGGGATTAGATATATAATCTGGTAGAGCAGATGAGAAACAAAAGATAAAGAGTGAAGAATTGAGAGTCAAGAAATCAGTAAGAGTGAGTGTCTTGGGAAATGTTTTTGTCCATCACAACAATGAGATCAGACGATATCAGGAAGAATAATTATAGATAAACCAATTGAAGCCAAACTCACCATCATCGAGTTAATGCCGACCCCTCATC
>NW_022106463.1:2610456-2631714 GCF_000313985.2 Echinops telfairi | reverse complement strand
CCCCATTCCCCTTCCCCATGAACCCTTGATAATTTATATTTTGACATATCTCTTATAACTCTTATTACAGTCCACACATCCATTGTATCAGGCATAGTTGTACATATGTTGCCTTCCTTCTTTTATACACATTGACGTTCTATTGAGCCCTTGGGATCAGTTCCTCTTTTGACCCTTCCTCCTGCCCCACCCTCATGACCCCTTGACAGATTATAAATTATTACTCTTTTCATATCTCGTATGGACTGCTGTTCTTTCCCCCTGAAGGGGTGTGTGTGATGATGTGTCCATCATTGTAACTGGTTCCCCCTTCCTCTCCCCTCTCCTCCTCTTCTCCCTCTTCTAGATATTTTCCTACCCATACTGTCTTGCTTTAGCACCCTCCCTGTGAGAAATTCCCACTAACAGTGTTTGCAAACAAGACCCCCATCTTTCTCCCAGGGCAGGCCGAGTATCCAAGGAACACACCTTTACACGCTCAAGATGACCCAGGGCTCTAACCTCCGTGTGATCGTCCTCCAAACTGTCTCAGCAGCAATGAAGTGTCCTTATTCCAGACTTCATTGCTTCCCTTGCCCCCAGTTAAGACCGTATTTCATAATTTAAGCAAGAATGTTCATTTCTGATTCTTCCAGAACCCCTCAGCCCCACACTCCTTCAATCTCTGCCCCCGCCCTCCTTTGAGCCTGGCCATTGCCAGAGAACAGAAAGGAGGGGAATGGAGAGAAGAAGGAAGAAAAATTAAAACAGAAAGGGGGGAGCAAAGGAGAGAGCAGAGAAGGAGGAAAGAAGATGAAGGATGATGAAGGACATAAAAGCCTCGAGTCCCTTGGCTGGAGAACCAGTGGTCGGATGAGAGACTCGAGGCTTCCTCAGAAACATCAATTACTTGTGGCACCAAGACGAAAGAGAGGGTGGCTCGGTTACACCCACCAACCTGCAGCACACATGCGAGCCTCATAAACAGATGGAAAAATGACTTTCTGTTCACCCAGCAGTGAGTTTGCACTAAGCCAGTGCACGGATTGTTCCAAAGCCGATATTTTCTCGGGTTTTCCTGCCAAGAAAGTTGGGAGGCGCAAGACAGGCCTCTCTGCCAGTGCCAGCTGAGGCTCAGCCCTGACCAGGCTGCTGCCCAGGGCACACATGCCGTCCTCAGCTGTGAGGTGTGGAGAGGTTAGAGAGTGGAGTCTTGGGCTGCCAGCTGCAGCACTGCTCTCTCTGCCGGGTCAGGGGTCAAAGAAGTCAGAGATCTCCCCACCGTATCTCCTGCTAGGTTCTCAGGAGCTGAAATCTTCCCGTCTGGAGCTGCAGCACGTGCACCCATGATAAAGGTACTGACTGGTCCATGCTATAAGAAGTCCATGTTCCCTGCACTCGAGGTCCCATAGTCTGTCTTCCTCAACCGGCACCGAATTCCCAGAATTGGACAGGTCACCTGGCAACCGGACTCCCAGTGGTTTTGGTTTCACAAATGGCAGGAAGATGGCTGAGATATCTGGAAATTTATTTTGAAAATCTTCTCGGTGGTCACGAAGAACGTGCTTTTCCTCACCCTCGTGCAGGACATCATCTCTCTCTGTCTCTATCAGGAAAGGAATTGTTTCTTGTGCATAAAAAAGTACTTAGACTTGAACCCCAGAATAAGAGTTGTTGGCAAAGCCTGCATCTTTCTTCCTTTGGTTTTCTGAAATCTCTTTGCAACCTGGGGGAAGATGGATGCGAATGGATGCATAGCTGCTTCCAAGAGTTCCTGGGTGGTGATAACAGTTACCAGGCTCTGTTTCTAACTAAAATTTAGAGGTCAGGGTCCCAGCCACTCCAGGCCTGCCTCCCCCCACCCCCCACCCCCAGCCAACCCCCAACCTCTAAGGCACCACAAAAGGAAAGTTTGGTGCCCTGCTTCTGAAAACACAGTCATTCCACACTCTGTGGGGCAGAGTTCTGCTCTGACCTATGGGGTTGGGTGGGGGGTGTCTCTGTAAATCAGTTATTTTGACAGCAACTGTTGGCTTGTGGTTTTTGTTTTTGTTTTGATTTGATTTCGTTTCCTGGGGCTACTCCTTACAGGCAAGAAAGGCAAGACTTGGTCTTACATGCTTTAGACATGTTGCCAGGAGAGACCCACCCTGAAGAAGGACCTCATGCTTGTACAGTGAGAGTAGCCCCAAAGGGGAAGACCTCAGACAAGCTGGGTTGACACAGTGGCTGCATTGATGGACACACAGTGAAGAACAATTGTGAGGATGACGCAGGATCAGGCTGTGTTTTGTTCTGATGCACAAGGGTCGCAGTGAATGGAACTGATTTAATGGCACCCAACAACAACAAAAGCAACAAGGCTGCTTTAACAAACCACCACAAATTTGGTGACTTCAAACAAACAACCTTTTCCTTCCTAGGAGGTCAAAAGTTTGTAAAGTGTAGACCTTGCAGAGAACCTTCGTCTCTTAGCTTCTGGTGACTCCAGGTATTAAGTGCCCGTGATGGCGTCTCTCTAGTCTCTGCCTTCCTTCTCTTTCTTTTCCTTCTTTTAATCAGCCTATACTTGTGACGGGCTTAAGGACCCACTGTAAACCATTCTTAGATCCTCACCTTCCTATCTAGCTTTTTTTTAATGCCCTGATCCCAATAACCTCATGTTTTAAGGTTCTGGATGGATATATCTTTTGATGGAGTATCAATCAACACACTTCAGTCCCTTCTTAGAATGTGCATTTACAAGTTGTAAAATTTGTAAATTGAAAAATTCATCAATTTTACAAATAGTAAAACTCATAAGTTACCAAGATAAGACACAAAGGATTCTAATTAAAAATGTAACTCTGAAGTATTTGAGATATCACTAAAATAGTATAGTATACAAAATATCTGTGAACTAGATGAAAGAAATGTTAATTTTTTCCATGTTTATTGAAAATATTATATTTTTAAAAATTAACTTAAAAAATTATATATTTTTAACCACTGCCTACTTTCCCAAGAATAACTACTATTGCTCAGGTCTGTCTTTATGTATTGCAATTTGCTTTTGTGAAGCATTATTCTTGTATCCATAAACTTCTCATGATAATTCAAGGAAATCTCGATCACTTACACCAGCTGCCGTGGCAGAAAATGGGAAATGACATCTCTGAGCCTTAGACGCTTAGGTGATAAATCTTGGTCTGGCCACATCACGACACTGCAGTGCTTGAAGGAAATAAGATGTGTGAGTGATCCATGCATAGAATAGCTATGTACTGTACATGTATATGAAGTAGTAATTTTCTTCTCTTTCTTCCTAACGATCCACCCACACCTCTGACTGTTCAGAATAGAGACCTGGCCATTTACTGCCAACAGACAGACAAAGCAACAAATCAGCTGTAGAAAACCTGAGGAGCACTGTTCTACTTGACACACATGAAGCATCCCCTTGACTCAGAGCTGACTCAAAAGCACAGCGTTTGGCTCTATATGACTATGCTGCAATCCGGGAAGCTCATTGCTATTCCCTCCAACTTATTTGATTTTCTTTCCAAGAATATCACCATCATACTCTTGTCACCACTAGATAATAGCAAAATGGCTCTTTATTTAACTTTTATAAAGCCTTTACATTTATATTGACAAGGACTTATTTTAACTTACTATACTAGAGAACTTTAACTCAATCATCATATTCAGATAGTTAAATTAAAAGCTTCTTATTAGCTGATGGCAAGACTTCCTCTTATGTGCTTTAGGCATGCTGACAAAAGACATCAATCCCTGGAGAAAGACGGCCTGCGTGGTAAAATGGAGGGTGAAATGGAGGGTAGCGGTAGAAAGGAAGACATTCGACAAGATGGATTGACACAGTGGCTACAGCAATGGGCTCAAACGAGAGTCATGGTGAGGCTAGCACAGGACCGAGCACTGTTCATTTCGCTGCGTGGAGGCTTGCTGCTACGAGTCAGAAGAGAGTCAGCAGCAAAAAGTAGCTGAGCTGTCGGCTTGTTTTCTCTGGACCAGGAAACTGTTGCAGTGTTACCGTCAGCCACGGGTGGCATTTTACTGAAGCTCCTTTATCTGGCACTATATTACAACTCCACTGAGGAAAAAGTACCCTTTGAAGCGTAACTTTGTTGTTCGGAAGTTTTCATTTTCATGGTCCAGGTCTATGTGAAATTCCCTGTGTAAGCCAGAAATACATGGTGTGTTTCATCCTGATCATTGTGACTTCTAACCGTGTGCTTTACCTCTCATTGATGAAAAATAAAATAATGGTAAAGGCATTCTTCTCTGTACCATTATTTATTTTATATAACCTTGCCTGAGTTTATGTCTAGGTACGAATCCTGGTGGGGTAGTGATTATCAGTTGAGCTGCTCACAATACGGTCAGTTGTTCCAAACCACAGGTGCTCCACCAGAGAATGACAGGGCTTTGTACTCCGGTCAAGAGTGAGTCTTGAAACTCACAAAAGCAGTTAGCAACCCCTCTTTACAGGGGCTGCTGTGAGTCAGCATCGACCTAATGGCAGTGAGTTTGGGGCGGGGGGGCGGTTAAGTCATTCCTTTCTGCTTGGAGCAAACAGCTAAACTCTCCGCTGCTCATCAAGAGGTTGGCATTTTTGTTTGTTTGTTTTTAATTTTCTTTTTAAAGAATCATTTTATTGGGGGCTCTTACATATATTACAACAAACTATATCTCCATTGTCTCAAGCGGACATGTACAATTATTGGCATCAACAATTTCTAAACATTATCTTTCTTCTGATATCAGCTCTTTTTTCTCCCCCTCCCCCACCCTGCCACTCCCATGAACCATTAATATAGTATGTATTGTTATTATTATTTACACATATCTTACACTGCCCATTTTGTCCCTTCACCTACTATCCTGGTATTCTTTCCCCAAAGGGGGTTTTTCTGTCATCATTGCTATCATTTCCCCGCCCGCCTCCTTCCTTTTCTGTAGCCTCCTGGAATCATTGCTCCCATTACTATTTCTGAGGGGGTTTGTCTTTCCTGAATTTCGTATATTGAAAGCTCTTGTCAAGGACACTGTCTGTACACCAGACTAGCGGGAGTTGCAAGATCAGACTGAGATCATAATAGTGGGGGGAGGAAGGATTAAAGAACTAGAGGAGTGCTGTGTATTTCATTGGTGCTAAACTGCCCCTGGATGCATTTTTGCTTCTGTGAAGCCCCTCTGTGCCAGGACATCCAATTATCCACAGAGGGGCTCTGGGTATCTAGCTTGAACCCTCTCCTCACCTTGGTAAGGTTATTTAATTTTGGAATTCTGATATCTGTTCCCATCTACATCTCATGATCACACATGCTGGTGTGCTTCTTCCATGTGGGCTTTGTTGCATCCCTGTTAGATGGCCGCTTGTTTGGCTTCAAGTTTTTAAGACCCCAGATGCTATGTCTTTTAATAGAAAGAACCACTTGCCTTCTTCACCACATTTGCTTATGCACCCAGTTTGTCTTCAGCAATCTTGTCAGGACGGTGGGCATCGCCCAAAGCCACATTATTATGACAAAGTGTTCTTGTGTTGAGGGAATACATAAGTAGAGTCCCAGAGTCCATCCACTGCCTCAATGTATTGCTGCTATATAAATATATGTACATAGGTCAATACCTCATTGTTATGCATTACTATATTTACATATATGCACCTCTATGTCTATATGTCTATAAATAGTTTTGCTTCCTAGTTCTTTCCTCTATTCCCTTTTACCTTCCATCCTGTCCCATTATTTGCACCCTGCTCCCCTCATTTGACTCTCCGCAATTCCTCCCGCTAGCTTACAGCTGCTCCACCACTACCAGAATTTCTACTCCCACTGGCTGCTGATTTTATGTCCCTAGTTGTTCCCCTGTTGGTGACTTTGTGTGCTTGTCACTCCCTTCCCCCAGCTCCTCCTCCTCCAAGACACGACCCCCACTCCCTAACCTTGGGTGCATTTGCTTTCTCCTCGGGCTTGCCTCTCGTGTCTGTCGTATGTAGATAGACAAAGCAGGGCCAGTGAAGACAAAGCACCAAGAGGCTGGCATTTCTTATCTACCCAGTGATACCACAGAACAAAGGCTGCCCCGAAGTCCCTCTGAAAAATTAGCCACTGGCACCTATGGGCCACAGTTGTTATGTTTAGGTCACTAAATATAAAGATGTACGACTCAACAAAACTGTAAAAGTAAGGAGATGAAAACATAATAATAATGTACTAAGCGCCTCACAAGAGGATGATCTGACAAATGATAATTCACTCAAAACCCAAACTCACTGCCATCTAGTCAGTTCTGGGTCGTAGCAACCCTATAGGACATGGTGGAGTGACCCCCATGGGTTTCCAAGATTGTAACTCTTCATGGAAGTAGAAAACCTAGTTTTCCTCCTGTAGAATGCATGGTGGTTTTGAACTGCTGGCCTTGTGGTTAGTAACCCAATACATAACCACTGTGCCACCAGGGCTCCTGATAACTCACTAGTTCTTGAGGGAAGAAAACAAAAAGAACAAAAGGCAGAAACTTTTATTTTCTTGGCACAGTAAGTGTTCAATAAAAATCCCTTGAAGAAATTACGGGCCATTTACTGTGTGGGCTTAGAATAACTAGTAGCTCCAACAACAAACAAAAAGATCCTTGTGTCTTCACTGCTTTTATCAGTCTTCAGTTAGAAGGAAGAATGTGATGTTGAGGAGCGTTTCACAGAGGCTTTATGATGGCACCCCAAGGTAATAAAATCCATGTAAATCATTTTCTGATACTCTAATGTGATGGGGAGAGAGATTTTAGAATCTGAAAGAAACTGTGAGCATGTCTCATGCGTTTCATGCATGCCTTTCTTTGAATGTCCGCTTTCTTAGATGAGCTTTTTGGCAAAGGATGAAAAGCTGAGAAGTGATTGGAGTGCACTCATTTTGTGCTTTGGATCAAAAGAAGAATCAAAGTGTTGAGATGCCTGAGATGTAGATGACAAATTGATGATAATCAAGGACCTGGCTTATATTCTTACCAGAGTTTACGGATTTTCACAGCAAAACTCCAATAGGCAGACTCCAAACTCCCATGACAGAAAAAAAAAAGCCAGATCTGCTAAATGCACCAACAAACCTCCCCCAAGAAGCCCCCAAATTGTGAACTACAGGAATGGAATGAGAACCAAAATCCGAGGAAATTTTGAAGACAGGAGTTACCAATTGTTCTTTTCTGCTAGCAATGGACTTTGGCTTTTGGAAAACACGGTTTGCAGACAAACCCACTGGGATGATTAAGCTTCACATTCCATCATCCCCCAGAACTCAGTGCGCGCTTGTGTTGAATATGTTGTGTGGTATTACCCACTTGGATGATGGTGAAGAGCCTCTGCCAGCATCAATTATTTTGACTTGGGCAGCAAATTGTTTCTAACTGTTCCTCATGACAGAAATTAGTAAACAGGTTCCATTATTCTCTGCAATTAGGCCTAAAATGTGATTGAAAGATCCAGTCATCCCTGAGCAAAGCAATGCTATGATTTATTTTCATTAAACTGTAGGAGACTAATTCACTTACTCCCCAAAGATGCAGCTTATGTCTAGCGATCATACACAGCCCAAGGATGCAAAGATAGAAAATATATCATCGTCTTTTCCCTCAGATGGATTTTAGATGATCAAAATATGGTATTAAAACTGCTCTCAAGCCAAGCTTGCATGCTGTTTGTGTGAAAACACAAGCATAGTAAATGGGCAGTGAAAAAATGTTTAATGTCAGCTGATAATTTTTCAAATAATACAAAAAAGAGCTGGGAAAGAGGGGAGGAGAAAAAAGTAAAGAAGGAAGGAAGGAAGGTAGATAGGTAGGTAGAAAGGGCATAGAATAAGGAATATCAAAGAAAAATGGCCTATACCGTAACATATCATAACAATAAACTGTACCATAGCTAGGTATGATAGTTGGTAGAGCAGGGGGTCAACAAACTCCCCAGTGAGATGGATAAACATTGCGGCTGCAAACATGGGCTCAAACATCACAATGATCATGACTGTGGCGCAGGGCTTAGCGATGATTCATTCATTCATTCTGTTAAGATTGCCTGAGTCAAAGTCACTGCAATAGAACCTGACAACTTGAAAGAGAATACACCATTTCCCTTTCTACATTCTTGTTTAGTATGACAATAAGATTTCTAATATTTAAAACGTATAAAAGAATAGAAATCAAAAGTGAGTGGAAGGAGGTTGAAAAAGAAGTTTGAAGCTCAGCCACCAGTTTATGTCAATCCAATAGAAAAAAAGTAGATCATATTAGAAGCACAAAATTAAGTTGATAAAAAATACAAATAAGATAATAATCACAACAAGGCATAAAAAGATCAAATTGCCCATGAAAAATATACAGAAGTATGAAGTGTGCAAATTATTTTAAATAATTGTATGCTACAGATAAATCAAATATAGGTATTCAGAAAGTTTGAAAATTAAAAAACAGTTAAAAAGATGCCGGAAGGGAGACACCGGGCAGTGTAAGATAAGATATAATGATAATTTATAAATTAATAAGGGTTCATGAGGGAGGGGGGAGTGGAGAGGGAGGAGCAGGGGGAAAAGGAAAATGAGCTAATTCCAGGAACCCAAGAGGAAAGCGAATTTTGAGAATGATGAGGGCAACAAATGTATAAGTGTGCTTTACACAATTGATGTATGTATTGTGATGAATTGTATGAGCTCCAATGAAATGATAAAAAAAAAAAAAGAAAACTAATATAAAGAAATTGTGTCTATGAGAGACTGTGAACACCCCTTATAGAAGTCTGTAGGTGTGAGTGGAGGCCCCAAATCCACTTGCAGGGCCCTCACCTGGAATACGCTTCCTGTGAGTTCTCTGTGGCATAGTTTCATGGAAGGGAATGGACTTACTCTCAGACAGAGAGGCACTGTGAAGTCCAGTATGGCAGATCTAACTAGTTAAAATCTCATGCTCTATCATTTGATCTCCCTTGTGACCCACATGCTGTTTTTTTCAGCTTTTAATACTTAACTTTTTATGTTAATCTCCTCTGCTTTCTTTTTAAATGGAGATTTTCCGTGTTCTGTCTGGTCGTTGCCGGCTTTGTTGTTGTTGTTAGTTGTTTGCTTCCTGTTTGTGTTCTGTATGATTGTCTGTATATGAAACCCAGAAGAGGCAGAAACTGAAACTGGATTGAGAATTGTCCAGCGACATGGCAGGGGAAAGTGAAGTAAATGGGGAGTTAATAAATAGTATGAGAAGAAAATGTTCTGAAATGAATCATGGTCGTGATTGTACTGCTCTTACTTTGAAAAAGGAATGGTTTCATGTGCCTCTGCTCTTACTTTTGAAAAAGGAATGGTTTCATGTGCCTCTTCTAGCTTCTGGCCACGACTCTCAATTCATTACTCGAGAGGCCAGGTAAGCACAGGTGTACCCGTGTTATCTATTGATGTGTAGTGAACAATTGCACCTTGTTTCCCCACAGGATTCGGCATGGAGGCACGGCAAGCATCTCACTCTCTCCCCACCTCTCAGCACCTTTCTACAGAATCAAAGCCTTTTTTTAAAAAATCTTTTTTTCTTTTCCAAAGGTTCCATCCCTGACAAGGACAGAGCACCCAGTAAACCAGGTAAGGATGGAATTTTAATCAAGGTAAGCATGGACTTTCTTGCCCATCAGGGACTGGTCTCCCTGAGAACATGTTCAAAGTGTATGGTAAAATCCATATGAAATTGTTCATTACAGGTGAGTAAGTAGGCACAAGTAAGCTTGTGCTTACCTGGCTCACTGAATAACCTGGCCATGAGTGTCTTCCCTTTGTGTGTCACCCATGTCATTTACAAGAGATTAGGCCCTTCTCTCAACTCAAGTAGCACTTAACGGATATTTTCAAATAAAGACCGTCTTTCCCCAAACCAATGGGCCCCGATGAGGTAAGCATGAGGGTGTTCACTGCAAATCTTGTAGTTCAAGCCCACCAGCTGCTCCACAAGTGAAATATGGGTCATATTGTCTGTGAAGATAGACAGTGTTAGAAACTCTAAAAATTAGTTCTACTCTGTCCTATAGGGCCACTATAGAGTTGAAATCAATTTGATGGCAGTGGGCTTGTATTTATTTTCTCAAAACAAGGTCGCATACCCAAGTGCAGGGGTTGTGACTTCAACATATTCTTGTAGGGGACACAATTTAGTCCATGACAGCACATAATTTTTTAAAACATTTTATTGGGGGTCTTGTACAATGCTTATCACAATCCATACATACATCCATTGTGTCAAGCACATTTATACATTTGTTGCCATCATCATTCTCAAACCATTTGCTTTCTACTTGAGCCCTTGGTATCAGCTCCTCATTTCCCCTCCCTCCCCACTCCCATGAACCCTTGATAATTTACAAATTATTATTATTTTGTCATATCTTACACTGTCTGATGTCTCCCTTCACCCACTTTTCTGTTGTCCATCCCACAGGGAGGGGGTTATATGTAGATCCCTGTAATCAGTTCCCCCTCTCTACCTCACCTTCCCTCCATCCTCCAGGTATCACCACTCTCAACACTGGTCTTGAAAGGATAATTTGCCTTGGATTCCCTGTGCTTCCAGTTTTTATCTGTACTAGTGTCCATCCTCTGGTCTAGCCACATTTGTAAGGTAGAATTGGGATCATGATAGTCGGGGGGAGGAAGCATTAAAGAACTGGAGGAAAGTTGTCTGTTTCATTGGTGCTATACTGCACCCTGACTGGCTCGTCTCCTCCCTGTGACCCTCCGGAAAGGGAAGGCCAAGTGCCCAAAAAAGGGAATTGGGGCCCCAATCCGCACTCCCCCTCATTCACAATGATATGATTTTTTGTTCGTTGATGCCTGATACCTGATCCCTTCGACACCTTGTGATCACACAGGCTGGTGTGCTTCTTCCATGTGGGCTTTGTTTCTTCTCAGCTAAATGGCTGCTTGTTTATCTTCAAGCCTTTAAGACCCCAGATGCTCTATCTTTTGATAGCCAGGGACCATCAGCTTTCTTCACCACATCTGCTTATGCACCCATTTGTCTTCAGCAATCGTGTCGGGAAGGTAAGCATCATGGAATCCCAATTTAATAGAACAAATTTTTCTTACATTGAGGGAATACTTGAGTGGAGGCCCAATGTCCATCTGCCACCTTAATACTAAGCCTATAATTTTTTAAAGACCCAAATAATAATCCAGAAAGCTTCTTGCAAAGTCCAGTATAAGATCGCTTTACTGTTGAATTTTACTAAACACTTATTGAAAACTTAACACCAAGCCTTCCCAATATTTTCCCCCAAAAGAGAAATGGAAGACATACATCCTAATTCACTCTAGCCCTGATAGCCAAAAGAGGTAAACACATAAAAAGAAAAAGAAACCTACAGACCAATATCCCTTAAACACACACACACACACACACACACACATACACAATCCAGAAACATTTAAAAATGACCCCTGGTTGTATAGTGGTTACATGTTTGGTGGTGATCAGCAAGGCCAGCAGTTTGAAACCACCAACCCCTCCTCAGGAGAAAGACAGGGCTTTCTACTCCAGTAAACAGTTACACTCTGAGAAACCCGCAGGAGCAGTTCTGCTCTGCCCTCTAGGGACCGTATGAGTCAGCATCAACTGGATGGCATTGAGTTTTGTTGTTGTTGGAGATAGATCATAGAGGCAACCTTCTAACCATAAAGTCGGCAGTTCAAAACCACCAGGTTCTCTATGGGAGAAAGATGAGGCTTTCTACTCCTGTGAAGATAGGGTCAAAACCCACAAAGGCAATTCTTTGTGAGTCAGAAACCTGCAAGGGCAATTCGTTGAGTCAAAATTCACTGATTAGTTCAGGTGGGATTTTCTTGTTTTATTTTGTTTTTGGTAAATAACGGCCATAGTGATTAACTCAGAAATAAAATGCTTATTAAACATAAGAAAAATCAATGAAAACTATACACCATATTAATGAATGAAGATAAAAGAAAAACACGATCATCTCAATAGGTGCAGATAAAAAAAAAAAACTTAAAAAAATCAAAAACCCTTCAAGAAAAAAAAATAAAAAAAACTATTATTATAGAGGAACTTACTTAACCCCATCATGGACATCAATGATAAAATCATACTTAATAGTGAAAGACTGTTTTCTCCTTAAGGTCATGAATAATAGGATGCCTATTCTTATCACCTCTAATATACTGAGATTCAAGCTGGAAAAATTAAGAAGAGAACAAAACTGAAAGTTTCCGGCCTGAAACAAATAAGTAAAAATGTCCATATTTAGATGACATGATGAAGTTCTCAGGATTTTCTACAAACAAGGAATGCCTGTAAATGAAGGAGCTGGGAAATCATCTTTGTATAATCATAGTATAAGGTAGTTCAGGCAAGAATCACCAATAGATGCTATATCTGAGGAGACATTTTATGAGGCTTGCTATATCTCTCACAATCTGTTGCAATGGAGAAAATTTCAACTCATAGCAACCGTATAAACTAGTAGAACTGTCCCAAAGACATAATATTTACAAAAGCAGGCTGCCACATATTTTACCCTGAAGCAACTGATACCGCTGGATCACTGACTTGGCCGTTAGAGGCCAAGTCCTTTAACCCATGCTCATCTTGGTTACTATTGTTAGGGGCCTTCCAGTCATCTCCCACACATAGACCCCATGCACAACAGAACAAAACACTGCACGTGCCCGGCCATCCTCACAATCATCCCTCCGTCTGAGCCCATTGAAGCAGCCACTGTGTCAACCCATCTTCTCAAGGGCCTCCCCTTTACTTTATCAAACATGATTCCCTTCTCCGGGGACTGGTCTCTCCTGACAATCCATCCAAAAGTATGTAAGATGAAGTCTCACCATTGTTGCTTGCCTCTAGGAAGCACTCCGGCTTTACTTCTTCCAAAACAGTTTGGTTTGTCCTTTTAGCAGGCCATGGTATTTCCAATATTGTCCCCCAGCACCACAATTCAAATGCATCAATTAGTTTATAGTCTTCATTATTCAATGTCCAACGTTCACATGTGTATGAGACCATGTAGACTACCATGGCTTGGGCCAGGCTCACCTAAGTCCTACAAATAACACCCTTGCTCTTCAGTACACTACAGAGGTCTGTGCAGCAAATGCCGCAAGTCCTTCTGACTTGCAGCAAGCCAGGTTGTGACATCTGCATGCAGCAGGCTGTTAATAAGCCTTCCCCCAACCCTGATGCTACGCTCTTCTTCACGTAATCCAGCTTCTCTGATGATTTGCTCAGCACACAGATTAGACAAGTATAGTGAGAGGATGCAACTCTGGTGCACACCTTTCCTGATTTTAGACCATGCAGTATTCCCTTGTTCTAGTCCCGTAACAGCCTCTTGATCCATGCACGTGTTCCAAATGAGCACAATGCAGTGCTCCGGAATTCCTATTCTTCTCAAGGCCATCCACGGTTTATTATAGTCCACACAGCCAAGTACCTTTGCGTAGTCAATAAACACAAGTAAACATCTTTCTGATATTCTCTGATATGAACCAAGATCGATTTGATATGAGCAATGGTAGACTTGGCCCATGTCCTCTTCTGAATCCTGCTTGAACTTCTGGCAGTCCCCTACCAATGTGCTGTTGCAACCACTGTTGAATCGTAAGTAAAATTTTACTTGTGTGCAATATGAATGATGTGGTTCTACACTTTGAGTATTCTGTTGGGTCACCTTTCTTCATAATGGGCAAAAAAATGCTTATCTCTTCCAGTCACTTGGCCAAGTAGCTGTCTTCCAAATTTCCTGACATAGACGAGTAAGTGCTTCCAGTGTTTCTTCAGCTTCCTGAAACATTTCAATGGGTGCTCCATCAATTTCTGGAGTCTTGTTTTTGGCTGATGCCTTCAGTGCAGTTTGAGTGGTTTTCCTCAGCACTATTGGTTCTTGCTCATATGCTACCTTCTGAAATGGTGGACTGTCGGCTAGCTCTTTCTGGTACAGGGACTCTGTATTCTTTCCATCTTGTTTTTTTTTGGGGGGGTGGTATATAGCAATTTTAATTTCTGCATATTAATTTCTTCATTACCAAAGAATAAACTTTCAATGATAATACATTTGTAGTGAAAAAAAAGATTGAAAAATCACATTCATATAATCAAAACAACAGGAAAAAAGACATGATATTAAAACTATTTTAGGTATAGATGTACTTTTAATGTGAAGAACTGCTTTAGGATATACTAAAAAGGACCAAATTGCTTGTCCAAATTCATTCCTAGGCTTCTTTGCTGTGATTCACGTTTTAATGCTTAAGAACAATCATTCAAAGATCACGGTTGACTGATCTGCTAATTCTATTTTCAAAAATATTTAATAGCTTTAAAATATTTATGCCCATTCACTTGCATTTCGAGACTAATATTATAGGCTTGCATTAATGGTACAAGGTGTAATTGGCTTATTTCTTTTTGCTTCTTGAATCACTCAGTATTTTACCTATAGAATCTTTATATGTGCAATTTGAGGCATGTGTTTTTTAGTTATTTCCATTTCAGATATGCTGAGAAAGTTCTTCCCTTTTGATTTTCTGTGTTTCAAAACAATATGGTATTTATGTATTTTATATTTCTATAACATTTCTTTATACTATTTGGCTTTGTCTTCTCATGCTACCCTTTCAAATGTTCTGCTCAGTTCCTTGACTGCATTCTGTCCTCCATTGGCTTTAGCTGGTCTATGATTAAGAGCAATTTTCAGAGTCTTTCTTGACTTTCTCTTTGAACTTTCCTTTCCTTCCAGTCTTTTCAGTGACCTTTTCTTTCCTCCCACAGCACATCAGGTCTTCTCTGATTAGGATTTAATCTTGCATCCTGCTACTTTAAGAGGAAACAGAGACGGCCATTAAAAACTTCCAACCAAGGAAAACCCAGAGCCAGATGGCTTCACAGGGGAGTCTACCAAATAGCCTGTGAAGAGTTCTTGCCAATTCTACCCAGACTATTCTGGAATACAGAAAGGGTCCTGGATGTGTCAGAGAAAGTGATTACACTTCTGTTGGGGGGGGGTACCTTTTATCAAGAAAAAAACAAAACAAAAACCACTTAATACTGCTTACATAGTACCCCAGGGGAGAATATGCCTGCTACTATGTTCAAAATTGGACCCTTTTGATCTAGTCTTTATCCAGCTGTTGGTGACCCCAGGTGTGTGCTTTAGACTCTGGGACCTTAACTCTGTCCTGCAGAGAGGTGCACCATCTTTCATAGGCCACACGAGAAGGATTTGATGTGGAAACTCCACTAAATGAACTGGATTTTAACTTAAACTCACTTGTAGTACATTTAAGCAACTGACACACACCCTGGAGCTAAGGCTGAAACACACTAGTCTGAGAAGGAGCAGAGTACTGCTATCCCAGGATTATGGAATTGGTGGTTGTGGTAGTTACATAATTTCATGTCAACTTGAAGACATAAAAGTGTAGGGGTGCTATTCAATCTTTCAGTCAGGTCACAGCCTAATGTGGGCGTGACCTTGTGGGCATGACCTTCTCAAGGCCCTGGGAACCTCCCCATCTCTCTCTGCATTCACCTTCCTGCTAGTTGACTCTGATTGCTGCCAGAGCCGTGGAGATGTGTCCACCGCCATTGGATGCCCAAGGCTTTGCACCCACTGACCTGTGATCTTCCTGCATTCTGCATCATTGCAAGTGGCTGCATGAGTCTGAAGAAGGACTTATGGACTAGTGTTGCCCTTGTCGACTTGAGTTGGACTGGGCTGGGATGTTTTCCTGATATAAAAAATCCTCCTTTCTTAAACATATGATTGTTGCTAGCATTGTTTCTCTTCAACCCAATCTAACACAGTGGTCATTAGACTTGGGTTACTATCTCTTGCTTTGAGGTTGCCCAATTAATGGGGCTTTGGGACTACCACTTATTTACTATTTTAATACTCTTTGCTTTCTTATGACATATATTAGTCCAGTAGGCACAGTTCTGTCTCTGAACGAGTTTAATTGAAATTGTTATCCTATCACTAACTCCCATTATTTGGGTGAACTTCTAGTCACTTGGGGGATTAATCTGTACAAGTCCGTGATTAATGCATTGTGTTCTGAAAAGCCAAACAGAGATGAATCGATGAAGCACCTCATCTCATGGAAGGAGTTGGAGGATATTACACTGAGCGAAGTTAGCCAAGCACAAAAGGACAAGCACAACCTGAGACCCAGAGGAAAGTTCAAATGACAGAATAGGCACAGGTGAAAGTGTACGTATCATGCAGTTTCTGGGCTGGGGACCAGATATTCTGGCAAGAGCCAGACCAAACATAAGAATACATATGTCATCAAAAAAAGAAGTAAAAGAAAAAATTTAAATGGTGCAGATAGTACCTGTGCAGAAAGACATCCCATTCCCCAACCCCGTATGCCTGATGTGCATGATATCCAAGTTAGATAAACCCATCATAAATAGTAATGGGAGCAATGATGCCCTGGCGGTACAGAGGGAGGGGAAATGGAGGGGGAAAAGACGGAGAATGCGGGAACCCAAAGCAAAGATTACTGCATGATCCCACTCAAGGGGAATGGATAACAGAATTGTAGGTGAATGGATTCAGTGGATGGTGTAATATATGGCAAAAAAAAAATTTATAATATAAGAATAAGGGTTCCTGGGGGGCTGGGTGGGGAGAGGGAAATGATAAAGGAGAGCTGCTCTCAAAGAGTTTAAGAAGAAAGAAAATGTTTTAAACATGATGGTAGCAATAATTGTACAATTATACTTGATCTAATTGAATTATAGATTGTTATAATACCTGTAAGAGCTCCTAATAAAATGTTTTTTTAAACTAACAATAATTAAAAAGTATTACAGATAAAATCCTCAATTGAGAAGAAAGCAAAAAATATTTGTTTGATTTTCTGTGTTTTGCATGATTTTCTACCTGTGAAATCCAGAATAGGTCACTCTATGGAGTTAGACGGCGGGGAGATGGGGTAGGTAAATCTATGGAGTTAGACGGCAGGGGAGATGGGGTAGGGGTGGGTTCAGGAGCTAATAATAATGGGCATAAGAAAATAAAATACTCTAAAGTTGACTGTTGTGATGATTAAACAATTCATTTTTATATGATCAATGGTTACATTGTCTGATTTATGAATTATATGCCAATAAGACATTTTAAAAAGAAAAGAAAACTAAATCTGAATATTGCTTAATATAATGATGCAAACATTTTCAACATAATACTAACAAACAGAATCTATCAGTACCTTTAAAAAGATTGCATTCTATGATCAAGTGGCATTTATCCAAGGAATTGAAAGGTAATTTACCAAAATTAAGTCAATCAACATAGAGTGCCACATGTATAAAAATAAAGCAAAGAAATACATATTTAGCTCAGTTGTGATTGACAAAGCTTTGACAAAACATATCACACCTTCATTATAAAACACACTCAGTAAATAGTAATGGAAGAAAATGCCCTTTACACCATAGAGGGAATGGATGAAACAGCTACAACTGACCTCATATTCCTTGACAGGAAAAATAAGTAAAAGCATCCAGATAGGAAAGAAACAAATGCATTTATCATTATTCATAGATGGTATGAATGATATATACATATATATAAAGTGCTTCAAAAAGTTTGTAGAAAAGTGAAGTTTAAAGATAATTAGGAATAAATTTAGCCAGAGTGGTGGATCATTTGTATACTGACCACTATAAAAATTGCTGAAAACATTTAAGAAGACTTAAATAAGTGGAAAAATCCTCTATGTTCATAGTTTGGAAGATGTAATATTATTACAATGGCAGTACTACTGGAAGTGAATTTCAGAATCAATACAATTACTATCAAAATTCCAAAATTTAAAAAATGTAGATCTGATCTTCAAATTCATATGGAATTGCCTGGGGCTTTGAATAATCAAAGCAATCTTGAAAAGAACAAATTTGGAAGAATCACCTTTCCTGATTTCAAAAAGCTGCAGTAATCAGAGCAGGCTAATATTTGAATAAGGATAGGAATACGCTCCTATGGGATAGTCTGAGAGTCCAAAATGAAGCCCATGCACCGATGGCTTATTGATTTTCAAGAGAGTAGCCATAATTGTTCAATAGGGAAAGAGCAATATTTTCAACAAATGGTGCCAAACAACTTAATACCAACAATAAAAAATTTTAAATGAAGCTGAACTCCTACTCACATCATGTGTGGCCATTAATTGAAAATCAATCAAATACCTAAATGTAAGAATTAAACCCATAGTTCTAAGATAAACAAAACCAAACAAAATAAAAACATCAGCAAAAGTCTTCATGACTTTGATTTGATAATTAATATAGATATAAAATAGGTATGACACCAAAGCATGAGAAATAAAAGGCAAAATAGATCAAAGAAAACTAAATTTTTTTCTTCCAAGTACCTCATTGAGAAATTGAAAAATGAAAACAGAATTGGGGAAAATATTTGCAAATCATTAACTGATAGAATTGTATCTAAAATAGATACTCCTGTGAGTATCTATTTTAGAACAACATCTCGGTTTAAAAATCATCAAAGGACTTGAAGGGACATTTCTCCAAAGATTTACAGATGTTCGTCTAGAATGGAGAGACACTAGAAAGGCTCTCCTCGAGAGAATTCCTATAGAGCAGAACCATCCTTAGGTTTTCCAGTGCTATAGTATTTGTGGAAACAGGTTTCCAGGTCTTTCTCCCAGCAGACTACTGGTGGGTTAGTAATCGAGCAGGTGACCTGTTCACCATCTAGTTTTCTCCATTAGTCGCTAGAACACAAAACAAATCCGTTGCCAATGAAGGTCTCTTCCTACTCATAGAAGCCTCACAGGGTTCTGAGAGTGTAAATCACGATATGAGTATGAATTATTTGTCTTTAACCAGTGAAGTGGTGAATGACCTTGAACAGCCTACCTTGAAAACCAAGCCACTTCCACGGAGTGGAATCCAGCCCATAGCTACTGTATAGGGCAAAGTTGAACTGCCTTTTTGAGTTTCCAAGGCTTTAAATCGTCAAGGCAGCAAAGAGCCTCATCTTTCTTCTTCTGAGCCATTGGTGGGCGCCAACTATTGACATTGTTACTAAAGCTCAACTCCTCACCATTACACAGCAGGGGTCCTGGGGATTCTTTAAATAAGCACACATCAAAACCACAATAATGTATAATTTCACACTCATTTGGCTGGATTTTATATGTACGGGTGTCCAAAGTAATATGTTTTTTTTGTAAAAATGCAACTGGTTTTTAATGGTAAGCACATTTTGGTAAAGCAAGTTGAGATTTTAATTTGATTTTTTTAACGTTCTTTTTTTCCCTAAGTAGCCCAAATAGCTTTCTTCCACGTGTTACAGCGAGACACTGTCCTTTTCATACAGCTATTGGCTGCCATGTTTATCATTTCCCCAGTCTGCCTAGTCTGAGGCAAAAAAGTATACTGCTACTCTAGCGTGACTATTTTAGACCATTTTCATTCCGATGACATTATTTTCCTTCATTCTCCTCCCGTCTCTTGGTCAGGATCCTGATTCTATTTCAGAATTTCTCCTTCTCTAGAGAAAGCACGTATGTTGCTTCCTAGTCTAGTGAATGGTTCATTTGTGCTTTTGAATTCTTGGTGCCCTTGTTATATTGCCTCACTTGCCCTTCCTTTTCCACCTATCTTCTCTGGCTCAGTTCTCTGACTCAGGAAGCAGTTAAGAATACTTCTTAAGCACCCTTGTCTGAATTACATAGGTTTACCAAGAGAAAGACGAGTTCTACCTTCAGAAGCATTCGCGGTTAGATGGTGGAGTCATTGCTATTTGCCATTGAGTCATTTCTAACGCCTAGTGACCTTGTGCACAACAGAAGGAAACACGGCCTGGCCCTGTGTCATTTGCACAATGGCTGTTATATTAGATCACTTTTTAGCAGCCATTGTGTCGATCCATCTGCTCAATGGGCGTCCTCTTTTTCTCTGACTTTCAGAGACCTTTTTTTTTTTTCTAAAGAGAGTTCCAATGAGTATGACGATCCTGATCAACCGAATTAGGAAAAATATGCTGGGAGTACTCCACTTAGCCCTTCTTGCTCCACTTGAAAAGAAGTCTCTCTTCAGAGAGCACAGTCCACTCTAAGTCGTACTTAGGAGATCCCCACCAGTGGCCAGCATTGCCAGTAAAAGGCTAGGTAAATCTGTTACCATTCACTTTTGGCTCCCACATTGAATTGTGTCTTTGAACAGTTCCGACAAATGTCTCCATCTTATACAAAAATTACTTCTATCATAATAAGTGCTACAAAGAGGAACTGCCAATTCTATGAGAAGAAAGTAGGAAAGCATTCCCGGTGTAGGAGAGCTATAAGGGATGAGAATAATCTCGCACATACTCCAGAAGGGTACCTGCCTGTGACTACTGAAACTTACAGTCCTCAGTTTCACTACTCGGTTTTCGAATGCTCCATAAACATATAAGGGTACTGGCTACCATACGAAGAGGTACCCTGCCACCCCCTCCCCCCCAAAAAAAAAACACTGAGAAAAGCTTCTCTGTGTGGACCTTTCATAATAAGCATTTTTTCCCACTAGGTAAGCATCAAACAACTCACTGTGAGTGAGTTAGTGCACCCAACGGTGTTGCCTGGAAAAGTGCTCTCTGGTCACAGTGAATTTTTTCATAAAAGCATTTTCATTCAAACCTCATTTTTTGTGATGGCTGAACTAACACAATATGGTTTGAATATCAGCATTTAATGACCTTGACCATATTTAATTTAAATGGGATATTTATTTAGTCATTAACAAGTGTTAAAGAGCCACTCTATTTTTTAGACATTATTTTACTCAAAGAGAAAACAGTAATAAGGAAAATAGTCCAGATGTTTTGTGCTTGGAAAGCACAATCATTTATAATAGAGAATTGATGTATTTTAAGTCATATTAATAGACTACGAATATGAAGAACACTAAAGCAAGCGAAGAGGATGTCGAGTAATGGGAGAGATCGGGACTTGTATGCTACTTTGTTTTTGATCGATAACTTGGCCCTTTTTGTGTTGGTTTGGGTAGACTAGAGAAACAAATTCATAGACTCTCATATGTATATCGGAAAGAGCTTTATATACAAGAGCAATTGAACATTTAGAAAACATCCCAGCCCAGTCCAGAGCAAGTCCAGAAGCCCAATATTAGCTCATATGTCTGATGCCAGTCTATAAGGTCCTCTTCAGACTCATGAAATACATGCAATGACACCAAATGCAAGAAGATCACAGG
>NW_022106463.1:2578251-2608392 GCF_000313985.2 Echinops telfairi | reverse complement strand
GGGCACAATTCCCACACTGTGTCCCTGGTGCTGTCCCCCGCAGGGTCAACTATAAAATTATTTTCATTGCTACTTCATAACTGTAATTTTTCTACTGTTATGAATCAGGTGACCCTTGTGAATGGGTCATTTGACCCTCACAGGGGTCACGACCCACAGGTGCAGAACCAGTGCTGTAGTGTGACTCTATGTGTCTTGTCTGCAGGAATGTCTCCCAGGGAGTGAGCGTGTGTCCTGCCTCCAGTGAGCTATTTATCTCCTTATCGCCTCCAAATGAGGTCATCAAGATGTGACCTGATTGAAAGACTAAACTCCACTACTTCATTCTTCAGTCTCAAATTGACAACAGATTATGTAATCACCACAGTTTTATTATTATTAAATGCTTCATGTATCTTAGATAACACTCTTTGTGATCATTTACTTTGTTTCTTGTTAATATATCTGCTCCAAATAAAATACACCCCTTTACATTCTTTAACTTTTAATGTATGTATTTACATGTAGAGTGTGTTTCTTATAGACAGCATATCTATTCATTTATTTTATAATTCAGACTAATAATCTCTGTCTTTTACTAGAAAATGTATTACATTTACATTTAATATAATTATTATGCAGTTTAAGGGTACTGTCTTGCTCTTTCTTTTCTGTTTATCCCATTGATTTTATTATTTTATCGAGTTATAGATTAATCTATCCATTTATTTATGTTGCATTTTATCATATTTTTTGACTTATTGACTACACTACTTTGTTTAAATGTTTTGGTGATGGCTATAGGATGTTTAAAGATGTTTCTTTAATTTATAACAATCTAGTTCAAAATAATGCTAGACTGCCACTTTATACGTAATGTAAAAATCACACCGAAATACATTTAAATATCTATAGGGTCACATTTTTTAAGTCCTTAACCAGACGAAGACAAGACCAAGATAACTCATACAGATGTGAAAGATTATGAATCCTAAGCTAGAACGTTGTCCAAGGATTCTTGGTCAGACAGTTGCTGAAGTAGGATTTGAAGAACAAAGTAAATTGTCAAAAATCTTAATTTGGCACATATCAGTTCATCATGATTGCATCCAGGACTAAAGAAGATGCAAAGTGACCTCACTTTGCCTCCTAGAAGCAGCAGGCAGCCTTGAGTACTGACTTTTTGTGGTCAGCTGTCTAATGCCTACCATACAGTGCCTCCAGAGCACCCAACACCAGAATACTTTAAAAACTCCCCAGGTGGTACAAGTAGCCACGATTAAGATTCATGGAACCCTGGTGGTGTGTTGGTTATATGGTGGCCTGCTAACTGCAAGGCCAGTAGTTCGAAACCACCAGCAGCTCTACTGGAAAAGATGAGGCTTTCTACCCCCACAAAGTTTCTCTTCAATATTTTGAAAGTGTATAATTGTTTTCTGCTTTGTATTGTTTCAAATGAGATTCTATTGATGGAAGTGTTTATTATTGTTTTCCCATGTATGCGTGCATAGTCTTTGGAAGTTGTTACTATTTTTCTCCTAACCAATTTCATTATGATGTTCTTTGATGTGATTTGTTCACTTAGTTTTTATGACTTTAGAACATTTTGGCAAATATTTCACACACCTATCTCTCTCTTCTCTTGTTTTGGGACTCTAATTATATGTATGTTAGATTCTTTGATATATGTATATTGAGTGAAGGTCTACTTATTTTAACTTTTTTATCATTTTTTTCCTCTCTGTGCTTCAAATTACATACTTTCTGTTGCCCCGTTCCAAGTTCATGATCTTTTCGGCAGCTAAGACTCAACGGCTGTTAATAGCATTTAGTGAATATTTTCCTTGTTTTCATTTTAAATGTATTTTTCAATTCTAGAAGTTCCATTTGGTTCCTTTTAAAGTTTTCATTTATTTATTTAGATTCCATATTTGTTCACTTATTATGGCTTTGTTTTCTTTAAATACTCGAGCATAGTTATAACCCTGTTTTATAGCTTCATGTCTGCCTGTTCATTTCATCATCTTTGCCACTTGGGGTCTACTCACATGGACTGATTACCTTTTTCTAGTCATAGGTCATATTTTCCTGCCCTTTTACACGTTTTATATTTTTGTTTTGATACTATATTTTGTTGAGTGGTTTGTTTGATGTATTCCTCCAAAAATGTTGAGTTTTGTTCTGGCAAGCAGTTAATTTACTTGTGGGTAAGTTTGGTCTTTTCAAAAGTGTATTTAAGCTTTGCTAAATGGGCTCTCAAGATGACTTTACAAGTATTCTAAGACTTGACATTATAGGGTCTCCATTGAACCTTCAGTTATTTATCAAGTCCTCTCCATTCTTTCTCGTGAAAATTTAAATATATCTAGTTCTCTGTGAGTTTTGGCTCCAAAGACTCTCCATATATTTCCTTTCCTGGTAGCTGTTCTTTGTTAAGCCTCATGGCATCTCAACGTATTGCATACAAAGAAAAAAGCCAAGAGACTTCTGAACCGATCTCAGGACTCTTTCTCTGCCGAGCTTCCTTCTGTGTTGTACTGTCCAGTATTTTGTCCTGCAAATAGTCTACTTCCAGGAATCATCCTCTTGTAGTGTCTTTTGTCACTTGTTTCACTTATAATTTCTAGTTTAATACTTGTTCTCAGGGAATACATACTTCAGTAAAAGCAGGCAAATAACAATAGAGAAAGTTTGACTGAAGGTAGGTGGAGTAATATGATCAGATTTGTGACCAATGATTGATGAAAGTCCTGAGGCATGCAAAAGGAAAGCAATAGAAGTGAGTATTGGAAATGGAACTGCAGACAAAGCAATGATGCTAAGCTAAAAGGAAATTACTTTCGGAATTGTAAGAAGAAATAATCAAGGCAAAAGTCTAGTTTTATGTTTTTGAACTTTGTATTTAGAAATCTTTATTTCAAAAACATTTCAAGAATAGTAGAAATAGTTGCAATTTAGATTTTACCTATATTTATCCAATTGTTTTGTGATTCTTTTTCTTTAGCTATAAAGAGAGGCTATCTCTCTTTTTCTCAAGAAAGATAAAGATATAATTGCACTCTACACACACACACAGTTTTTATGAACCAATTGATAGTAAATTGCATGCACTATGGTATTTTACTTTTAAATACATCAGTCTGAAGTTCATATACATTAGGATACTCTTTTTATAATCACAGCAAAATCAAAATAGTGAGTATTGATTTATTTCCTGATACACCTGTAATATTTTCAGTTTTTGTTAATTAATCCAGGAATGTCTATTATAATATTTTCCTAGTACAAGATGCAATGTAGAGAATTGCCATAACTAAATAATATTCATTTCATAAGCCGCTATCTCTCAACTTCACAACCTTTCACTGTATTTTATAGTATTGACATCTTTTTAATAATGTGGTTCTTTTTCATTTTTAAATACAATGTTATTTATTTTGAATTTGCTTGATATTTCCATATGGCTAAGTGTTCAAGGTTATACCTCCCTGGACAAATGCTAAGTAAGTGATACCATGCTCTCAGGTGATCACCTCTGACGCAAAAATGCCACTTTGCCCTTTATTTGTGGTGCTAATTTTGACCAGGAGTTCAAGGTCTTGTCAGATCTCTGCACTCTATAGATATTTTATTTTATTTTTTTATAAATAAGCAATCTGTGGGGTGGTGATTTAATCCGATCTAGTTAACCAAATTTGAAAATGCTTTGAAGCTATGCATAAAGTTTGCATAAGGCAATTGTGCAAAACAGAAACATGGAATAGTACATGATTAAAAACCAGGAAAGGTGAGCTTCAGGGTTGTTCAGTCTATATGCTGAGCAGCTCCATACTTGTTCAGTCTATATGCTGAGCAGACCATCATAGAAGCTGGATTTTATGAAGCACAGTGCAGCATTGGGGTTGGGGAAAGGCTTATATGCTGATGATACAAACTTGTTTGCTCAAAATGGAGGACTTGAAGCACTTGCTAATGAAGATTAAGGACCATAGCATTCAGTATGTATTACAACTCCACGCAAGGAAGACCAAAAGCCATCAAGTTCATACTGACTCATAGCAACCCCTTGTGAGTTTTAGGGTCTGTAACTGTTTATGGGAGTAGCAAGACCAGCCTTTCAATTGTGGAGAAGCTGGTGGTTTTGAACTGCCCATCATGTGAATTGCAGCCCAATGAATAAACAGTACACCACCAGCTATCCCCAAATCCTCACAAGTGAACTAAAGATAACATCATGATAAATGGAGAAAAGATTGAAGTTCTCAAGGATTTTATCTTACTTGGATCTGTAATCAATGTTCATGGAAGAAGCAGTCAAGAGACCAAAAGACCTAATACATGAAGTAAATCTGCCACAAAAGACTCTTTTGAGTATTGAAGAGCAAGGATGTTATTTTGAGGACTAAGGTGCATCTGACTCAAGCCATGGTATTCTCCATTTCACCGTATGTATGTGAAAGTTGGACAGTGAATAAGGAAGATTGTAGAAGGTAGAAGAATAGATGCATTTCAATTAAGGTGCTAGGAAATAATATTGAAAGTACCATGGACTGCTAAGAGGACAAGCTGATCTGGATTGGAAGAAATAAGGCCAGAGGGCTCCATAGAGGCAAGGATGGCAAGCCTTCAACTGACATACTTTGGATATACTCGCAGAAGCGACCAGACCCTGGATAAGGACATCATGTTTGGTAGTATACAGAGGTGGCACGATAGAGGAAGACCCCTGACGAGATGGACCGCATCAATGGGCTCAGGCACAGGAAAAATCATGAGGATAATGCAGCCCTGTGTAGTGCTTCATTCTTTGGGGCATAGGATTGCTTTGTGTCAAAGCTGATTGCATGGTACCTAACAACAACAACATTTATTCTTTTATTATAGGTCTGTTCATGTTCTCTGCGTCCATCAGCCTTCATTGGGGTAGATGGTAAATTTCTAGGTCTTTGTCCATTTCTTCTAGATTATCAAACTTGTGGTAGTACTGCCTTTCATGGCAGTGGGTTACCATTCTTTATATAACAATTGGATCTGTTGCCATTTTCACGTCAAACCTAAGCATTCGCATTTTCTCTCCTTTCCTTTGTTGATTTGCCAGCAGTTTGTCAATTTTGTTAATCTTTTCAAAAAAAAAACTTGTCTTGTTTATTTTCACCCCCCTTGTTTTTCTATTTTCCAGTCCATTTATTTCTGCTCTATTCTTTGTGATTTCCTTTCTTCTGTTGTTGGAGGGTTTGTGTTGTGCTTGTTCTAGCTGCTAGAGATGTTGGGTTAAAGGTGATGACCTTGGATTTTGCTTCCATTGCCATGTGTGCATTGATTGCTATAAATTGCCCTCTGGTAACTGTTTGGCTGGGTCCCAAAGGTTTTGGCATGTTGTCTTATCATTCTCATTTGTTTTAAGAAAGTTCTAAATGTCATCCCTTATTTAATCGATGACACAGTCATTTTCAAGTTTGTAAGTTGTTCAGTCTCCAAGTTTTGTCTTTATGTTCCTTTTCTTTCTATTGTTGATTGCCAGTTATATAGTGTTATGATATGAGAAAACAGATCATAAGATCTCAATATTTTTTAATTTGTTGAGGGTTGCTTTGTGGCCCAATACCTGAACTATTCTAGAGTATGTACCATGTGTACTGGAGAAGAATGTTTACTGTGTTGTTATTGGGTGGAATGTTTTATATATGAGGGGGTACATCTCCCCCAAAATAGATTTTTTTTCAAAGCTTTGTATTTAATTTTTTTTTCAAAATAACCTCATAACCTTCAAAGTACTCTCTAAAACATTTAATGCTTTTGTCAAATCTACTATTCAATTCTTGGAAACATTTTACAAACTCATCTATTTAAATGGTTCACAGCACCTCCCTCACATTTTTCTTCACCTCTTCTGTCATCAAATCAGTGTTCTTTCGTGTCCTGCATTCGCAGGAACAAAAAGAAGTCACATGGACCATGATCCGGTGTGTAGGCAAGAGAGAAACGCTGTTTTTTGCCAAAAACTTGCACACTGAGATGGCTGGGTGAGCTGGTGCATTGTCCTGGTGGCAAAACCAGTCCCCCGTCTGCCACGTTTCAGGCCTTTTTTGTCACACACTGTTAGGCAATCTTTTCAGAACCTCTAAATAGAAAGCTTGGCTAACAGTCTGACCTGGTGGAACGAACTCCAAATGCACTATGAGTCAACATTTTCATCAGTTCGGGAAGTTGACGGCATCCAGAATGTTTGTCATAAGTTTTTAGAAATGAGAAAGCCACTCATACACTGGAGGTTTTCCCATAGTGCTGTCCTTGTAAGCTGTGTTCAACATCACAGAAGTTTCTTGGGCATTTTTTTTCTGAGTAGAAAACAAAATTTCACAGCTGCATGTTTTTCTCTTAAATTAGCCATAACAATAAAAGAGGTTTGAGTGAAAATGCTTTTACAAAAAAATACACTGTGACGAGAAAGAGCCTTCCCAGGCAATGCCACTGGGCACACTAACTCAGAATGAGTTGCTAGATGCTCACCTAGTGGGGAAAAATGTGTACTAAGAAATCTCTTCTGGGAAGAGCTTGTTTCTGGTTTGTTTTTCTTAGGTACCCCTCATACGTCTAGGAGGTCAAGCTAGTTGACCGTTGTTTAGCTCCTCTGTTCTTAAGCTTCTTTCCAGATGATGTGATTTTTCCTTGAGAGTGATGTGTTGAAATCTTCCATACTTATTGCCAAGCGGTTATTTCTCTGTTCAACTCTATAAGAACGTGATTGATATATTCTGAGGATCTTTAGTTGGATGCATAAATGTTTATTAAGGTTACATGTTCCTGGTATATTGTTCCTTTAATCATTATGTAGTGTCCATTCTTATCTCTCATTCTTCACCATGAGGTCTATTTTATCAGAGATTAGTATTGCCAGTCTTGCCTTTTTATGATTGCATTGCTTGGTAGATTTTTTAATCATCCTTTGATTTTTAGTTTATCTTTGTCTTTGAGTTAAAGGTGCATCTCTCGTAGGCAGCATGTAGATGGGTCTCGATTTTTAATCCAGTAAAATACTCTCTTGTCTTTTGATTGCTGCATTTAGCATTGCTTTGCCACTCAAAGTCATTAGTGGTGTATTCGGGTTTTGTGGCTGCTATTTTGCTCTGTTTGTGTTTGGTATCATCCAGCCCCGACTCCTTCATTTGCGGTTTTATGAATGTCTTTGTTCCCTCTCTCTTTCTGTAGTGTTGTGAGTGTTGCTCTCATCATACGTGAAGTGTTGTCCTGTCTGGAGCTTTCCTGTTTGTCTGCTATTGTTACTTCTCTATCCATAGTGTTCTGGTTAGCATTTCCTGTAATACTGGTCTTCTTTTTGTGAATTCCTTTAGTCTTTCCTTATCTGGGATCTTCAGAATTCTCCCTTTACTTGAAATTGGAGAGTTTGATGGGCTTTCTGTTTATTTTTGATTGTTTGTTTTGGGAGTGCCCTAACCTATTTGAGGTTCTCTCAGCTTCTTGAATAGTTTTTTCCTCCTTCTTTGTGATATTGGGGCATTTTTCTTCCATGTTCCTCATGCTATTTTCTCTTTAGATCTTTTTGTTTCTTCTTCCTCTGGGATTAAATATAGATGGGTTTTGTTTGTTTGTTTTTGTTTTCTTTCATTCCCAGGCTTTCTTTGGATTCCTTGAGGTGGGAGTGGAGGTTGTTGTTTTTGCTTGCTACTGTTATCAATTGTAGTCAGCGTGATTGTCTTGAAGCTCACTGATTCACTTTTTCTTTCTTCTATTCTATTCCTCAGATATGTGACCATGTTGCTTAATTCTGTTATCTCATTGTTTATCTGCTGGGATTCCTTTAGTTTAAGTTTAGTTTTTTAAATTTTTCCCCTTTTTCTCCACTTCTCTTGAAGGTACTTAAACATCAGTCTTCTGAATTCTGTTTCTGGCAGTTCTAGGGAATCCTTTTCAGAGACTCCAATGAGATTAGATGGTTTTCAGTTGCTTGTGCTTGCTTTCCTGTACTTCGGTGAGGTTGTTGAGGTTGACTGTAGTTGTCTTTGCTTGCGATTCACCTGGCTAACGTATCAAGGCACTTCTGGTCCCCTGGAATGAGTACCAAGTATTCTCTCTTTTCTTTTCTGGGAGAGTTTGGAAGTTTGGATGCAAATTCATTTTTGAATATTTGGTAGAATTCACCAGGCTTATGAATTCATTTGGTTTCTTATTCCTGTTTGATATTTCAAATTACTGCATCACTCTCTTTCCTTGTTATAGTTTTATTCATATTTTCTGTTTCTTCTTTGGTCATCCTTGATTATTTGTATATTCCTATCAGTTCTCTACTTCCTTTAGATTATCAGATATATTGGCAAACATGTGTTCATAATTGTTCAATTGTTTTAATCTTTTTACTTATATAAGGTCGATAGCAATGTCCTATGTGTTTATTTAATTTTATTTTTATACATCTCTATTTTTCTCCTGATGAGAGTATAAAATGCTTTGTCAATTTGGTGAAAATTTCAAAAAAACAACCTTTTTTCTTTTCTATTTCATTTATGTCTTCATTGCTTCCCCCTTCTGGTTGGTTTTGCATTTAGTTTGTTTTCGTTTTGCTATGATATAAAAGTGTAAATTAAATCATTGATTTGGAAATTCTCCTTTCTTTAAGTATAGACATTTCGAGCTATAAGTTTCCCTCTGAGCATGGCTTTTGCTGAATCCCACATGACAAGTTTTGATATCTTGTGTTTTTATTTTCATTTATCTTATTATAATTTTTAAATTTCCCCTAGGATTTTTCCATTGACCAATTGGTTACATAAGAATATGTCATTTAATTTCAACATATTAGTGCATTTTACAATTTCCCTTTTGTTATAATATTTAGCTCCATTCAATAATGTCCAGAGAGGTATTTTGCATAATTTATAACACTTAAAAGTCAGTAAGATTTCATTTTTTGCTATCTTTGAAATTGTTTCTTATTCACTTGAGAGGAACATCTATTGGGTTATTGTTAAGTGAAGAGTTTTACATCTGTCTGTTATATCTAGTTGGTTTATTCCTGTTTAATTTTGAAACCAGCAAATTTGTTTGTATTCTCCGATCTGGTTTTAATCCTCTAAAGAACACCAAAACAGCTCTTTATAAAATGTGATAAAAGATCCTACAGCAGAACAGGATTCTGAAAACTTAGAGATTTATGAAAAATACTTATCCTAGGAATCTTTGCACCATCAATGGGAAACATGGCAACATGTCACTATGAATTATAAATATAAAGTCATAATGCAAGCAGAGACTGAGATACAAAATATGAAGAAGGTAAAGCAAAAATAGTATTTGGTACAATAAAAAAATTTCAGGAAAAATGAAAACAACATAGGCAGAATAATTAAAGTTAAAATAACAGGGACCAGGAAATAGAGTTTTTGACGTTAGATATTCAATTATCGATTAGGTAAATCTCATGCTTCTCAAACTGCAAAAGGAAAGGAAAATTATGGTAGCGATAGTTGAAGCGGCTAAGAAATTATTCAATATGAATAATACTTGTTTTCCTGAGAAAAAAATGTAGGACGATTGAGATGAAAATAAAAACACTAATCCTGTTAAAATTTTTGGTTTTGTTTTCTAAAAATTACAATGAAGTTATGCAATTTTAAAGATACACTGTGTTTTAGAAAACTTTTAAGAAAAATGATTTATGCTTTGCCATATTCAGTCCATTAAAAAATTAGGATTTTAAGGATCCTGTGAACAAAAATGGAAGTAAAGATGCATTTAAGCTAACACAGAAAACAATTTGAAAATGAGATTATTATAGGATAATCATGTATACTAGAGCAGAACATTTGAAGTCAAAATAATGTTGCATAATCAATAAAAGAGGGGTAAGGAAATTAAACATGTGCCTTGAGTGATTTTTAAAGACAATAGAATATAAATTTAAAAATAATTCATTTAAAATATTTTACCCACAATATTATAATTTAAAAAGACTAGAGTGTTGAAGAAAACAGTGCAGGGAAGGGTAAAAAAAATGGTCACTTAGATTTCTTCCACAGAAAGGACTGAAAATGTCCTGTTTCAATGGTTTAACCAACATAAATGCTGCATATTTTTTCCCACAAAGAATGTGTCCACATAAGTAACACACGTGCACACAGGGTTAATGTAGAGTGCTAACTAATGTGCACGGTAGTTGTACAATGTATGAAAAACAAACAAACAAAACTGCTTATTGTGATACAGGACAATTCAGTGTTATCATTTAAGAATACCTTTGAAAACCTTAAAAAGAACTGCTCTCAAAACCTCCCAGCCATCAAATCTAATCCAATTCATAGTGACCCCACAGGACAGGGGAGAACTGCCTTGTTTGTTTCTGAGACTAAAATTCCTTAGGACAATAGAAAACTTCATCTCCCCACCACCACCACTCCCACCCAAGCAGATGGTGGTTTTGAACTGCTGACCTTGTGTTTAGCAGTGTGATGCACAATCCACCACACCACCAAGGCACCTGAAGAGAATTGCTAGTAAAAATAAAAACAGATCATAGGCTTTGCAAGTAACAAGAGAACACATTAAAAAGCCCTGGTGGCATAATGGATTACGTGTTTGGCTGCTAAGCAAAAGGTCAGCAATTACAAAGCACCAGTCCCTCCGTGTGAGAAAGATGAGACTTTCTACTTTCATAATGATTTACAGTCTCAGAAACCCATAGGGGTGTTTCTACCCTGTCACATAGCGTTGTCATCAGTAAAGATCAACTTGATGACAATTAGTTTGAAGACATAAACAAAATAAACACAGCCTGTATGAGTGTTGTTGTTACTTGACATTGAGTTAGTTCTGATCCAGGATGACCAATGTATTGCAGAATGAAATGTTACCCGGCTCTGGGCCATCTTCATTGTCGTTGCTGTTTGAGTCAGTTGCTTTGGTTAGCCCATCAGTCCAGTTCAGTGAAGTTTGCTTCCATTGTTGTTGACCCTCTACTCTAGTAATGAAAACATCCTTCTTTAGCTTTTGATCCAAAGGTAAATGTCTTGCAGTTTCACCCAACAACCAGAAGGCTTATGAAACAGAATAATGTCATGACACTCAGAAATATTCACATCATCTCTTAAATTAAAATATGAGACATGAAACTATGCATATAACATGAACCCAGGTTTGGAGTGTATATGAAAGGTATATTATGTGGACAGAAAAAGGTTGGTGGGAAAGTTTTAAAAACTTTTATCTGGGTCATAGGACATTGACTGATTTTAATTTTCTTCCATGTTCATTTCTGTTTCTAGATTCCCTTTAAAAATTTATATTTGACATTTACAAATATACCAGTGTCTGACTATCTCAAGTATGAAACACTGTGACGATTGCTAATCTAGGTCATTATAGTCCAGTATCATTTGGCCATCATGTTTCAGTGGGAAAAACAAATCAGAAGACTGATTTAAACCATCCTCAATATCTAGCCCACTGAAGTGATCAGTGAAGATATGGGTGGTATAGTGAAGTGTAATGAAAAACAAACAGATGGTGCCCAACTAGAAGACAGAATTCTGTCTGGGGTTCTACAGGCTTGTCTTTTAACAAACAGCCATCTAAATGAGGCATCAGCTAAGCCTACATGGAAGAAGCCCACCAGCATGTATGATCCAAGAATTGTAAAGAGTAAAATCCAAACCCAGAGGAGGGAATGGTACTAGAACTTCTGAATATCCAGTTTGCAGAAGCTGTAGATGGCAGTGAAGGCCAACACCCATTTGCATGTTCCTCCATACAGATTAAGGCAGTGGTGAATCCCCTCTGACTATAGACCAGAAATGGAAAAGGCCTTGTTACTAAACAAGGCACATTCGAGGGTAGATTACAGCAATTATCGTTAGGTCAAATGTGACACCTTGTCAATTATCTCCTTCTTGACTCAGTGAATTATTGCTCTAGTTTTTAATATTTTCTGTTTTGTTATCAATTGAGGTGCTTCTTTGACTCATTGTTGTTGGACGTTTGTTTGTATTCTGCCCTGATTTTTTATGCTTTTCCGTTTATGAAACCCAGACAAGGTAAACCTATACAGACAACAATTGGATCAATAGATTCAAAGGAACATGGCAGGGGATACCGATGGGAAATAGGGAGCTAACAACCAGGAGGGCAGGGATGAAGAAATGTCCAGGAACTGGTTGTAGCGACAACTGCACAACTCTTATGAATGTGATTGAGCTATAGAAATGTATGATGTGTACATTTTATGTCGATGAAATCGTTAAAAATAAACTACTTACTACATACTGTTAAAAGATGACTTACTTTTTAAAATTCTGAAATCACTACCAAGCCAATGCTGGACAAGGTAGCAAACATGGTCACAGTGGCACCCAGGAATCCATATGCCAAGAAAAAAATATTTAAAAAGTTATTAAAAGCATCTCTGCTAAGTTGAAAACTGTAAACACAATTGCAGTAACTGAAGCATGATTCATAGAAAGCATTATTATTCCTCATATCAAGAGCACTTGGAATTACTCTCAGATTCTCACAGTATCATGGAGTGCAGTGCATCACATGTACATATTCTGGAATTTGGGATTGCACAAAAGCAGAGGGAAGCAAATCAGTAGTAACCCTTTCCCCCCTTATTCCCTAGTAGGTTTCATCAAATATACCATTATTTGTACAGCAGAGGTACATTGGACAGCTAGGTTTTGGTGAAATTAAAATGAGTTGGCCACTTCCGAATGAATAAAGAGAATTTTAAAGTATCGCTTTTGATTAGGTGGGTTTGAAATGGACCTAGGGCCATCCACAAGCTTTGGATCAGCTAATCACAGCAGATGTGTGCAGGCTGTTTGGTGGTCAAGCCTGCTCACGAACAGAATTCAGTTAAGGATCCTGTTCCTTGCTAAATTTCTTAATGCTAAAACCAGGCATAAATGTTGGAATGAAAAGTTCCAGCACAAATGTTGGAATGAAAAGTTCACAGTAGTTTAGTAAAATATAATGATAATAAAGAATCTTCAGATTAGACATGCAGACAACTCCTCACTTTTTAAATCCATTTTTGTTTTTAACTTTTATAGTTCTTGAAGGCATCATATAACTACCAAAGGCCAACCATACTATTCAAGTCCAGCCATCTGTTGCCCCACAGTTCAAGTTGAACTGAAACACTCAATTTGAAGAGCACACATCCCTCTGGGGAAACTCAACCTCAACAGCTAATTAATAAAAGCGTTTTCAGAATAGAGCTCAGGTGTTGCAGCGGCTAAAGTGCTGGGTGGATAAACCAGAGAATGGCCGATTCAAACCTCCAAGCCATCTGAGGAAGACTGACGTGGCGTCTGTTTCCGTAGAGACTTAGATTGCTGGAAACTCTTTCTACAGTGTCACTAAGAGTCAGAATCGACTGGAACAAAGTGGGCTTTGGGGGGTACATGACCAGAATGGTTTTGCTGGGCTAAAATGTGCCTAAGTGTTTTCAATAAGACCTGATGTAGAATGTCATCTTCTTCCTGTTAGCCTCCCCTCTTTCTCCCCGTTTCTTTCTCTCTCTCTGTTTGTCTGTAGAAAGATACAGCATGCTTGTTTTGCCATGCCATTCAATAAACATTTCTTTTGCACTTCTAAGAGTTACCTATATCACTGCAAAAATGATATGTAAAATAATGGTCAGCTCAAACTCACCCAAGTTTCCAGCTACAGTCAGGTATTCATAGAACACATTTTTGGCACTAGAACATAAAATCTCACCGAATCATTCACAGCAACAGGGATGATAGCTTCCAAAGTCACCAAGCCGGATAAGAATGCACGATACATAGGACTTCAGGCCGTAGTTACTGTCGTTGCTAGTTGCCTTCAAGTGGACACCATTCCTGGTGGACGCACATACGACAGAACACAGTGTTGCCCTGCTCTGCCCCATAGCTATGCTTTGTGATGTGGTTGACTTTATCCATGAAGGAATTGTGTCAATGTCTCTGAAGGCTGTCATTTTTTATGACTACCTGCTTTATCAAACACGGTGTGTTTTTTTAATGGATGGATTCTTCCTGATTATGTGTCCAAAGTAAGCAAGCAGAAGCCTCGATATTAGGAAGGACCTTCTAAGACTTAACTATTCTTCAGGCCAGCCACAAACTCTTTCATATTCGTTTCCGACTCCCTAACATGGATACACCAATTCTTTCTTGCTCTTCTTTCTCACTGCCCAGCTGTTAAAGGCAGACGAGGCCACTGAAGCAACCATGAATAAGATGGAAAACCATTACATAAGAAACATTTTAATACTTCTACTAAAATAACTGATGAAATATCAGTAATTGAAAACTACCTCCAAGGGCAATGGGATAATTACAACTACTTTCACTGAAAAAAAATTTTTTAACTTGAGCGGACACTGTCAATATCCTGTCCATACACCGTGGACAGTCCCTTCAGCTGGACATCTCTGTTCCTATGGGTGTCCAGCTCCTGACCATGGAAGGCTGCTTTGGCCACAGGCAAGGGAGGCTACGAGGGAGAGGAGAGATCACTGCCCCTCCCCACCCCTCCCAGCAGCCGCCCTGAAGCAAATTTCGTAAGTTGGTGTTTTAATGTACTAGGTCTATCATCTCTTATCTAGTGCTGTGATTTGCAAAATGTCCCAGAGTTTCTCTGTGGGCTTCACCCTCAGTTTCTCCCAGGGATGATTCACCTCTTACAGACCACTTTCCATCCCTTATCATTTCCCTACTTCCTTCCATCATCAAGAGCTACTCTCCCCGGCAGGAAATGACAGGCATCCAATCCTTTCTTGGGGGTTGATTCTGAGAAACCTAAGGGAAGCACAACTAACCACAAACAGCGATGACAGTGATGCCTTTTAAAAAGTAGACTTTAGTTTTCAGAGCAATTCTAGGTTTATAGAAAAAAAATGTGCACAACGCACCTGGAGTCCCCGTAGACCCTGCCCCTCCCTGTGCACACGCTCCTGACTCTGCTCCCATCTGGCATTCTTGTGGTGCTTTTGCTACAAGTGGAATCCAGAGATTACAGCACGGCACCTCTTGGTATTGCACAGTCCGATGGATTTTTGACAAATATAGGATACCATGGAACAACCCTCCTCGGTCATACAAACTGTCTCGTGCTCTACATCACCGCCTTGCCCATCTTCCCAGTGAAAGGTTGGCAACCGCTGGTGTCACGAGCTCTAAAGCTTCTCCTTTTAGCAAGTGTCCTAGTTGGAATCATGCAATTGGCACTTTTGTAGACTGTCTTCTTTACCTGTGATATGCAAGCTACCTCTGTGTTCCTTCTCAGTCTGATAGTACAATTCTCTAGACCCCTGAATAAGATTCCATTGTGTTCACGTACCACCATTTACTTATTCTTTCAACAATGTTTAATTGAGTTCTATCGAAGGCAAGGTTCATGGTAAATATCAGAAACTCGGGGATGCGTGAGGCCCTCTCCATTCTCATGATCTCCCACATGGCTCAGTGTTATTAAAGGTACTAAGCTTATTAAAAATACCAAGAACTTGGAGATGATGGATCGTATAACATTGGGTCACTAGGTGCTGAACTCAAGCATCTAGACTTAGAAACCTAAAGTTCAGAGAACAAAGCAAATCTGAATAGAACATGCTGGCTTAGTTATGTAGGACTGCTGTAAGAGAAGCACCACAACGACATGGCTTTAACAAAGAGAAATGCATTCTTCCAGTGTTTAGGAGCCTGCAAGTCTGAATTCAGAGTGCCAACCAGCGAGGAAGTCTTACCAACCTCTCTACTAAGCAGTATTAATAATCCTCAGAAGTATCAACTCTCCCCTGCCAAACTAACTCCACTGACAAGTGCCAGAAAGCACCCTACTCCACCAGAAGGACGTCTGCCTGTAAGCACCCAGCTCTCTTACTCTGTGGGTGGGCTTCCCTGTCATTCCCGACTGCTGTTGACTTCCATTGTCCCAGTGTCCCTGCAACTGCTTCTCACTGCGTGCACTGTATCTAGTGCTCCGCTTCATCTCATTTCCTTCTGAACCCTCACCAGAATTTCCCTCTTGTATCCAAATTACACCAAGTCTCCTCCAGCCAGTCCACGCTTTTACTGTTAGGGCCTGTGACACTCTACGAGCTTCGCCTCATTGCCCAGTTCCAGAACTGCTTCCGCACTATATATTCGAGCAGCACCCTATCTGCTGGTACTAAATTCTGTCTTAATCATCCAGTGATGCGACCACCCAAATCCCACCAGTGGATTGCTCGGGTTTTGCCCCTACACACAAACCCCACATGAGTGGGTTGACGTAACAAACATAAATTTGGTCTCTCACATGTTAGGAGTCTGGAAGTCCAAAGTCCTAGTGCCAACTCCACGGGTTTCCCAGGGAGGGATCCTGGTCCAAAGATATGCTCCATTCACAGCTCATCTTTCTTGGTGGCACTAGGTCTCTCCCCTCTCTCCCTGTGTCCTCCTCTCTTCTTGTATCTATCTCTTGTAAGAGACAAGATGATGAAGGTCACTCCCAAGGGAACATCCTTTACCTTGGATGGAGGCTGTGTCTAGCACAGGGTGCTGCCTTCCACCTTAATTTCGACATGGAATCATTATACAAAACCCTAAACCACTGAGAATCCTGGCCTAGCCAAGTTGACGCCCATATTGGGGGGGCACAGTTCAATCTGCGACACATTCAAGTTGGAAACGGGGCCTATGAGTTGATGAGTGAGCATTGTTTGTCTGACTTGGAGAGAAGTGAGTGTGAGCTTTATGCTTTTATGTCACATCACTCCAAATTATAGCATATGTCCCCAAACAAAAGAGCCACACAGTTCCCAGGGAGTAAGGTTTTAGGGTCACGAACAAGTAGACTATTATTTCTCATGAGAGACAACTGTCTGAATGTTCACAGTAGCTGTGAAGTAAAACTCAGAGAGGATATGTATCCATGAACATTAAGTTAGGAAAACCTAAGGAGAGGTAGATGAAGCTTCAATATATATATAGATATGACACTTAACAGATACAACCATCCCATCACACCCTACAGAGCTTGAGGTCAATCCGAGGTGCCCAATTCAACTCCACGGTCTGTCACATCTACTCCAGAAGGATCCTGGAAACCTTCAATAGATATCTATCTGGCTATTATCCAAAGGGTGTCATAGAAAGTGGTTGAAAATTCCAGGAGTGCCCATTATTGGCCAATGTGAATGTGTTAGTCTGGGTAGACTAGAAAAACAAATTTATAGACACTCATATATATATAAGAAAGAGCTTTAGATACAAGAGCAATTGAATATTGAGAAAACATCCCAGTCCAGTCCACATCAAGCCCATAAGTTCAATATTAGCCCATATAGTCAATACCAATCTATATATTCCTCTTCAGACTCACAAACACATGCAATGACGCCAAATTCAGGAAGATCACAAGCCAGTGGGTGGAAAGTCTTGTGGATCCTGCCAGTGCTGAGATGCTTAGAAAGCTTAGAAAGCATCTCCTCCACTGGCAGGAGTCTCCACGTGGCTCCTTCGGCTCCAGGGCTCTAGCATAGCAACATGTGTCTTGTTCACAGGAATGTCTTGCAGGAAGTCAGCCTGTGTCTTGCCTCCGGTGAGCTATTTATCTCCTTAGTGCCTCCAAAGGAGGTCATCAAGCTGCGACCTGATTCACAAGCTAAACTCCACCCCTTCACTTTTCAGTCTCAAATTGACAACATATTATGTAACTACCACAGTGAAGAACCCAGTTTGGGCCAGCTGTCAGAAGCCTGGAGTTATTTACTAGCCATGCCCTCGCTCCTACAAAAGATTCAAGAACCAAAGAGCCCCACTAGGCGAGCATAAGGTGGCAGAAAACCTCTGTACAACATTGAAATCATGCGATTTAGCCAAAAGGCCAGACATTGTCCTGCACCAGGGAAGAAAGCAGGCCTTTCTGTTCAAACCATGATTCTTATTCCATGAGCTCACACAACCAGGTTCCCAGAAGAGGTTCTTTCTCCACTGTCCTTGTGCTCTCATTGCTACTTGTATTCTTTCTCCTGTGAGAAAAATCCTACCAGTTGCACAGACATAATCATAAAGAGACAAAATAATATGTAAATGGCGCTTTGGTTTCAAGCTCTCCAAAAAAAAAAGTCACAGAAAGTGTAGATAATATACTTCACATGAATTCTCAGAGTGGAAGGGAGTCTTGAGTCTGGGCCAAAGAAGACATGTTGAGTACCCAAAAGGACTTGGCTGGTGGGAAAGAAAGTCTGGGTTGAAAAACATTGCTCAGGCAGTGTTCATTGGCTCAGAAAGAACAGTCGCCTTCCTGTTGGCAAAGAAGCCATCAGGGAAGCCACGTGAAGACCCTACTTTCGCTCCCACCCTCGCCTGTTTTCCTTTGAGTCGTTTATTACATGAGAAAAGCAGAACTCTGCAGATGGGAGCACGGGACAGAGTCTAGACATCATTTATTGGCTACTGACGTGTGGAAACAAAGCTACAGCATCTACTTTTTTTTTTTTTTTTTTGGTCTCTCCTTGGACTTTCCCCCCCAATTTACCACTTGTTTTACATGGCACATTCTGGAAAGTTAAATGACCCTGACACTTTGCATTTGCTCAAAAGCTAAAAAGATATTCCCAACTGTGTTCTCAAGGGCTCCATTTCCGTGAAGCAGTGGCTCAGGCCAGTCGCTCCCTTAGCGAAGCCTGCAATTGCTATCATTTCTGTGTAGCATTTTCCCAGTTCTCCGAGGAGCCTCTTTGACGGGGAGCAGTAGTTGATCGCCGAGCATCCAACAGAATCAAGTCTCCCATTATGACTAAAAGAGCCTCTTCATCTTCCATTTCACAGAGCGTTATCAAACACGTTAACCGAGTGCCACGTGATTGGGTGAGCCCAAGAAATATAAAGTCAAAGACCAAACAATTTCCACGAATGGGTTCTCAAGGTGGCAGGGTGCCTACAGCACCCGAGGACACCCAGCTGGTAATCTGCCCCCTTGAGAAACCCTATGGAGCAGTTCTGCGGTCAACGCACCGAGCACAACAAGCCACAGTTAACTAAACAGCAACAGCAAAACATCCCAAGGAAAACAAAAACACAACAAAAGTCATAAAGAGCAGCGAGTGAAATGAGTAGTACGGATCCCCAACATCAAATTATAACTACAGAAAAAAACCTCATTGTACGTTCCGAACTGTAATTCCTTTAGAGGAGAGGCACTGATGGATAGGTTCTCGGGCTGTGTGGTGATTCACTGATACCGTGCATCATGTAAACATACTGGAGCAATAGTTCAGTCTCACTGACACTGACAGGTCTAGGGAAGAAAATTCGCAGACAAACCCCTCTGTGAGGACATGAACATCGTCAGTTCAAACTATTCATAACTTGAGTCACTCTCCAAGAACCCTTACAGGGAATCTTGATAAAATAGAAGCTTACCCAAATTTGACAATAATCCTCACAATTACACATTTCTTGTGATGAGAGTGAAGCTGAAACACATTTTTCTAAATTATTTCAGCCAACAAGGCTGGGAGACAACACTACATTGTCCTTTCTTACTTTCCTTGTAGGCCCTGGTTTTTATAAATAGTTGTCATCTAATGAGGCAGACAAGAGCCAAAACGTTCAGAGAACAAACTTTCAGAAAAATGTGTTAGTCAATTGGTGACTATTACTCATCTGCATTTTATGATGCTTATAATGTTTTCCAACTTTTAAAGTTTTGTCATCTGTCCTGCTAATCCTCTTTCCTTAAGCAAATATTTAATTTTATATGTCATTTTGCTCTAACCTTATATTCCTTTTCTTAAAAAAAAAAGTAAACAAACCACCATCACCGAGTCAATTTGCACTCAGGTACACAAGGAAACCCAAAGACGCCATTCTATCCTGTCCAGTAGAATCACTATGAGTTCTAAAAAACAGAAGGCACAAGGAAACTTGGATATGCCCTGGCACAGAGAGGAAGACTAGCGTGCCCTGTGCCAGCAATGTGAGAGAATTACGTGTGACTGGTCTAGGAATTAGGAATCAACTTAAACCAAACTAGCTTCTGTCACGTGGATTCTGACTCATCTGTGTCAGGTGGGATTGAACCCCACAGGGTTGTCTGCGGCTGTGACCTTTCCAGGTTTTCCTTCTGAATAGCCCCTGTTGGTGAGTTCAAACCACCAACCTCCTGGTTAGTAGTGGACTGAGTACTTACCATGTAATCCAACCAAGAACTCTGAGGACTGGGGAGAAGGGCATAATGGACATAAAAGGAAACCGAAGGATAAACTATCAGATTACAGCTTTTAAAATCTCATTCTTCAAGATTTAAAATGCACGCCTTAAATATAATCTACAACATACATAAAATATCATTCCTCAAGATTTAAAATTAAGGGGCAGGCCAACGAACACAGAAGAGCATGAGAGGGGTGAGCCGGCTATTTGAGGCAGGTCTAGTAAAAGGAGACCACCCACAACCGAGCCAGTTTCCTAGGGTGGTTAAAAAAAAAATTGACAAAACATTTAGGTATCGTGATGTTAGCATTCCTGTATAAAATTCATATCCTATATCCTAAGACTACTACTTCCTTTATTAAGTAAAAAGATGTATTACATTCCAAGAACACTTGAAATACATCACAATAGTAACGATCACCCACTGAAAGCCATTGCCACCATAAATGTTGGCTCACAGCAATCCTATAGGACAGAGTAGAACTTCCCCATAAAAACCCCCAAACTGCATCATTAGGGGAACCGATGGTCACAGCGTTCTCCTGCGGAGCAGCCAGTGGGTTCTGAGCCCTGATCAGCAGCTGACTACTTAACCCACTGCACCACAGTAAGCATTACAGGGTGTCTTAGCAAGTCTTACAACTAAGTGTAAATCACAATTTCTAGCAGGCTTGTTTTGCCCTCAGAAATGTCACAACCAGAAATGAAATAAGACTGATGGCATGCACGTAAGTTCTGAGCATCGGAGGGACGGTACCATGCACAGCCATGGAAGGAAATGTGCCAGAACACACTCCTTCCCACTGAGGGCCAGAATGAAAATGCAGAGCAGGAAGGGGTAAAAGATAAAGGGCATCTGATGGCCTCGAGAAGACAATTCCAAGATACAAAACAAAAAACAAACCCAACCAAGCCTGTGCATTCCAATTCAGAGTGACCCTACAGCGTATGGCGGGTTTTCCAGGGTGGTCAATCTTTACAAGAGCAGGCAGCCCATCTTTCTCCCTCAGAGTGGCTGGTGTGTTTCAATGGTCAGCCTTGCAGTTAGCAGCCCCTAGCTTTTCCCACAGTGGAAGAGTCTATAAATGTCTGCCTGTGGATTTGCAAATGCAGCTCTCCACTGTAACAGAATGTTTGTCAATTCTCTAGGATATTTCTAGTTGCACAACCCTGCAACTTGGCCAAAGATGAAACTTTGCTTTGCATTGACCCAATTATAATTTCCTTAGCTTCATTTTCTTCTTCCTTTATAGTGGCTTACATCTCCAGTAAAAATGGAGGAAAATAGTGCCGAGAAACATATTGATCATGTCTCTCTTTTTAATGTGGAATACTCCTAATGTCGTTCCTGACTCATCAGGAACACCCTTTAGTGTGTCTGTCAATATAGTTCATCATGGCAATGAAAAATGTTCTTATATTTGTGTTACTAAGAATTTTATTTTATCAAATCAATGATTATATGTACGTGTGTACATATTTTTTAACATTTAGTGAGATTATCATATTTTCCTTCTCAGACTTATTAGTCTAGAGGTGACCCAAGTAGACTCATTAGTATTAAACAGCTTGCATTCCTGAAATGGAATTCCTTGCCATGACACATTGGCTTTTTAATAAGTACTTGTGTCCTACTTGTGATTTTCTTTGGGCTCGCCATCAGTTGTCGATCTTTACTCACTGTAGTTCTTGTTGTCGCGTTGTCTCCAGATGAAGAGTCAGTCTCTCTTCAGAACCTCACCAGGCCACCCACGCTACTAGGTCGGGGCTAGGGAACTCCAGGCCTCTTGGTTTATTGTAAGAAGGGTCATCAGACACTAGCCCCCTGTGCTGTTCCTCAAATCCGGAGGTCCCTAACGCTCCTCCTTTTGGCATTGTTATCTGCTCTTTCTAGGTTGGTAGCTGTACTAAGCAAGGAAGAGGAGGAAGAGAAAAGGTCCCACCACTCATTCCAGGTCGTAAGGCACCTGGAAGAATTTGTGTCACAACATATATATATATATACAATATATATACAATATATATACAATATATATATATACAATATATATACAATGTATATATATATATATAATATATATATATATATATTTTGTATATATATATACAAAAGGCACATTTATTGAGCACCTCCATGTGACATGTTACACTGGAGGCTCACCAGTGCCCTCCCCATTGAAATAAGGTGAACTCCCCCATGACCCCGCAAAGAGACAGGGAGAATCCAAGGCCAGAGGGCTATGATGTGTGGAGCCTGCTCCGATCTCAGAGCTGTGGCCTAGCCAGGGGCCGAAGGACAGAGGCATGGGCTACTGGGCAGACGGGGGGGACAGCTGTGCCCAGAGGAAACAGGTCTGGGTGCCTCAACAAGCCCCTCAGACCCTTGGCTCAAGGATAAAGTCCCACTGGGCCCTGAGTGGGCAGGAGCATCGGTGGCCTCAGGCCTGGACCTGGGTATTCGGGCAGTGTGTGGCTGGGCCCTGGGAGGGTGCCCCTTTGGCCCCCAGCCAGCCTCCTGGCGATGGGGTGTCTGCTCCACCTTCTCCTGGAAGCGCCTGTTCTGCTTGATCTTGGCCAGCTCGGCCTTAGCTTGGCCTCCAGGCCGGGGTCCTTCCCCTCCAGGATCAGCTGTTTCCGCTTGTTGATTTCCTTTTTCTCCTCAAAGTGGGTCGCCTCCTATTTAAACTCACGTTCCTGCCGCACCACGTTGGCCTGCGTGAGGATCTGCAGCACCTCCGCCTCCTCCACCGAGAACTCGTCCAACTTCTTCCTGATCTGCTCCTCGGTGGCGTGTACCAGATGGATGTCCTACTGGGTCACCAGTGTGATGGCCATGTCCTGCCGCCCTGCCCGGGCTGTGCGGCCCACTCGATAGCTGTAGATCTTGGGCAACCCCGGGGTGTTGTGGTTGATGACCGCTTGCACGGTGGGGATGTCCAGGCCCCGAGATGCCACGTTCGTTGCCATCAGGATCCGGTAGATACTCGACTTGAACTTGGCTAGAGCATCAAAGCGTCCGTTCTGTTCCATCATCCAGTGCACCGCCACTGTGGGGAAGTTGAACTTGCGTAGCATCATGCGCAGGGTCTGGCAGGTCTTGCAGGTACTGGTGAAGATGATGATGGGCCAGTCCTCATGCTCATCCTGGAAGCCCTGGATCAGGTGCACCAGGTAGGAGGCGTCCTACACCTTCTCGGGGACCAGCAGGTAGCGCTGGTCCAGCTGCTCCACTGTGCGAACCGGACGGAGCCTGAGCCTCCCAAAAGAAGGGCTGGTTGGTGGCCAGGCCCTGAAACTCACGTAGAGTGTCAGTCAGCATGGCGCCAAACAGCAGGGTCCGCCTGCGCACCAGCACCGCCCCCAGGATGGCCTCCAGGTCTGCGGTGAAGTCCGTGCAGCCTTGTGCCAGCAGCCGGTCCGCCTCAGCCAGCACCAGGAAGCGGATTTTCTTGATGCTGATGGCGTTGGAGCTGCGGAGGTGGTCAGCCAGGCGCCCCGGTGTGGCGATGACCACGTGTGGCTTCCGAGAGAGCTCCAGCGCCTGAGCCGCCATGTCCATGCCGCCGACGATGGTGCAGTCTTTCAAGCCCAAAGGCTTGCCCAGGACTCGGAACTGCTCGGCGATCTGGTAGGCCAGCTCCCTGGTGGGCGTCAGGACCAGGCAAAAGATGCTGTAGGGGTGCTCAGACAGTTTTTGCCGGATGGGCAGGACGAACGCTGCTGTCTTGCCGCTGCCGGTTTTGGGACAGCCCAGGCAGTCCCGACCCTCCAAGATAGCAGGGATGCAACCGAGCTGGACAGGTGTAGGCTGCTTCAGACCCAGCTGCCGACGTTGTTCCACGAGCCACGAAGACAGCCCGAGCTCCGCAAAGCTAGCCATCGTCGCCGCCAGCCACAGGGCGTGCGTCACAACCCCTATTTTTATTGCACTCTTGTCATGTGAGTTGCATGACTGTTCAATAAAGGTGCAGCACTCCTAAGAGGGAGGGCCTGCAGAGCGATCTCAGTGATGGGACTTTTAAGTAAGATGATGTGCCTTCCTTCTGAATGTTTACTTGAAGTCCACCCATAACAACGTGAACAACAACAATGTGATCAGAAAAGTATCCAACTCCCACCTTCATGCCTTAGTTTACCACCACCACCACTCCCCCGCCCCCCTCCCCCGCCTCACCAAACCCAATAAGTTGATCCCAACTCACAGAGATCCTACAGGAAGCAGAACTACTCCATGAGATTATAAACCTTTAAGGAGTGGCTAGTGGATTCAAACTATGACCTTGGTCTAGCAGTCCCACACTTAACTCACTTTGCCACCAGGGCTCCTTATTTTACATGCATATTAGGAAGCTGAGCTTCTCAGTCTTCCTAAGGATGGTATCATTACAGGGAACCAGGAGACCTGCCTTCTACCTATACTGAGTACTTGTGTCAATAATGAACCAGGCTGGGCTCACCATGAGCACAATTTTCCCTGGGGAGGAACAACCTGCTAGCTAAACCATCAGATTCTTCTGGTCTTACCTCTATCTGCAAACCTGCTCCTCCCACCCCATCGCTGAGGGATTTAGTTCAAGAAAGGAAAACTGAAGACCCACATCAGCCAATCCATCTTACTATGCCTCTTTTCTAATTCTCCCTCAGCTGCTACCTGGCCACACAGAGCCCTCCTTCTGTGTGGATGGGTGGCCCTGACTTGGGTACTCTCTTCCTTTCTCACATAAAATTAATTCTTTGGGCCACTAATGACATTCTTGTCTGAGAAGAGACTGCTTCTCAGCAAAGGAATGCCCACTAGAAGACATTTCCAAAGGATGGGGCCTGCGACGCACAGCTACATCTTCCGATTTGAGTTATTCTGTCTTCTCCATCCAAATCGAATTGCTTACTTTGCCACACACCCCGTGTGCTCACCATCGCATTATTTCCTTGATGTCTTAGTGACCAGCGTGGGTGACGATGCTATTGAGTGTGCATCTAATCATGAAGACACGTGAGGATTAATAAGGAGATAAAATTAGCAGCACCGGGCTTAATAAGAATACATACCACAGTGTCATCCTCCCACCATTGGAACACGAGGGGCATGTTCAAACATTTATCGGTATTCAGTACCCAGGTTTTATGAAGTGTTTTACTGTCATCCCTAATTAATTCTACCTTTCAACAAGAAATTTAGGATTGGCTGTTATTGTTATCCCACTCTCACACATCAGGGTACTGAAGCAGAGAGGTTAATTAAATGACTTCTTCTGATACCCGTAGGCTATGTTGGCAAGGCTGTGTCTTAACAGGGTTGTTGGCACAGTTGCCCCAGGAGATGTAAAAGTAAGCAATTCTATTCCAGCAGGGGGCACCAGGTACATTGCAGATTAGGGTACGCCCTAGCTCTCTGATGGTGGAAATCCTACAAGATGGTATACTCAAGAAGAAAAAACACTTCCCAGTGGTATTGATGTGACGACCTTCCCTTCCAGTTAAGACACAGAACACAACTCTTGGGTTTACAATGGACTTTAATGGCAGTCACCTTCCTAGCGTGTTTTGAAGAGCATAAGACAGGTGTCCTTATTCCCAAAGGGCAACCCATTATAATGTCTATGATTTCACAGTTAAAATTTCATTCCTCTGGGTTTTAAGACTTTGGAGGTCTCATTTTACAACCCCTCTAATACAAATCCTTAGGAAACCCAACTGCGTGAATGGGCATGTTGCTGTGAGCACCTGGGGTCTTGCTGGATGACAGCAACGCCCAAGAGAGGAGCAGGCTGTGGTTATGGGATAGCAGAGAAGGTCCACGAGGAGGCAATGCAGGGATTTCCTAAACGGATTCCCTTCTTCACATTTGGGATTAGAGTTATATCTTCTATATTTGTTGAGTTCAAGAATATTGTCTTCCTATGTCCCTTAAATCATACAGTTTAATGGGAAGGGCTTAAGGAGGTCAAAAACCCAACTCGCTATTATTGAGTTGATTCCAACTCATAATGACCCTACAGAACAGAGTAGACTGCTCTTTAGGGCTGCTGACATGGTAAATCTTTGCAGGAGCCAACTGTCTTATCTGCCTCCATGGGAGCAGCTGTGAGGCTTGAACCACTAACCTTGTATTTAGAAGCCCAATGATTATTCCCTTTGGTGTCACCAAGGATCCAGCTGAAGCTAGATCAAATCCTGGCTAATTCATGAGGCTGTAGGAAATACACAGTGACCCAACTTTTCCACCCTTCCATTAGAAGGGAGATAATTTTACACAACCCAGGAAGATTATACTGATCACAAGTAGCCAACCACATACAATAAACTCAGTCTCAAAAGAAGATGCTAGACCAGTGTGTCTTAAATTTAATAAGAGTACCAATCACTCAAAAATTCTGTTAACATAAAGAGTTTGATTGTGTAGATCTCTGTGGTGCCCAAGATTCTGCACTTGCTATTGGCTGCCATGTGTTGACCATTGTTACTGGTCCTTATACACCGAATATTAAGTAGCAAGATTCTATGTGACAAACCTTCCAAAAGAAAATAAGAGCCATTATCTTGGGCTTTCGTAGACACATTAGGTTGTGAAGCATTTTAGAATACTCCTTCACCCTTTCTCCATCTAGAGACAATTTTCAAGAAGCAGTCTCACATCAGCAACATGCTTTAATGATTGACGTTTTCAACTCCAAATGAATAAGCTCGTCCAACACGTGCATTACTCCTGGTTCTTCTAGGAACACGGGAAGCACAACGTCTGTAAGACAGAAGGAGACTGCCTTTTCAATTCCTTCCTTTTCCAGTCAGAAGAGGAAGCCGGACGTTGAGGCCTCCACTTCTTTTGAAGGATAATTTTGAAGTCAGAAAAGCAACTCTGGAGACATTGGCCATTTATTTTATTTTACAGGATTAATGGAAGACAGATCCTTCAAGCATTGTCATGCACCACGTTTACTGAGAGTCCTACTGGAAAGTTGGCCTGCTCATACAAGTATGTGCATTACTTATCTGGTGTTTCTGTAGAGAAATACCACAAAAGAGTGGCTTTAATGAGCAGAAATTTAATTACAGGTAGGGTGTCAAAAATCTGAAAGCAGCAGGTAGCCAATCTGAAAGGGCTTCTCTCTTTGCTTGTACTGAGTGTTTCCTGGGGTATCACTACATGATATGTCTTCCCTAGTTTATCCTTACTTGTTTCTTTGCTTAGACTGGTCTTTTTGTATCTTCAAAGAGATAGACCTAAAATGCACCCTACACTCACAGAGCCTTGCAGACTTAACAAAGAAAATCCTGTTTCCAGATGGAGTCACAGACACACGTAGAGGGGTTAGCATCTATCACATGCATTTTATGGGGACACAATCGATCCAATTGTTGGGTGCCGTCAAGTTGGTTTCAATTCAAAGCAATCCTATGCGCACCAGAATGAAACGCTGCCCCATCCTGCACCATCCTTACAATGGTTATGTTTGTGTCTACTGTGACACACTTGACCATGGCTCTTCAACTGCAGGTCCTGACCATGCACTGAAAACCTTCACCCCATCACCTTTCCCAAAGTCTGATCCTATTTCAACATTCACTCCTTTTTATTTTTTTAATTAACAGATCATTTTATTGGGGGCTCTTACCAATCTTGTTACAATCCATACATTGATTGCATCAGGCCTGTTTGTACATATGTCACCTTCATTCCTTTCTAGACGTCTACTTTCTATTGAGCCCTTGGTATCAGCTCCTCTACCCCCGTCCTCCATAACCTCTTGATAGATTATAAATTGTTATTCTTTTCACATCTCACACCAGCTGCTGTCTCCCTTCCCCCATGTTTTCTGTTGTTCTTTCCCCTGGAGGGGTGTGTGTGTGGTTATGTGTCAGTCATGACAATTGGTTCTCCCTTTCTCCCTTCCTTTATCCCCTTCCCCCTACGCTTCTGGTATTCCCACTCCCACTATTCCCACTCCTATTCCTAGATTCTGAGTGCCCATCTCTTATCTATCTATACCTGTGTACATGCTCTGGTCTAGTCTGAATTGAGAAGCAGCACTGGGGTCATGGTAGGGGGGGGTGAGGAAGCCTCAAGGAACCAGAGGAATATTGTGTGTTTCACTGATGCTTTACTGTACCCTGGTTGACTCATCCCTTCCCTGTGACCCCTCTGTGGGGGGATTGTTCCATTGTCTACAGATGGGCTTTGGGTCTCTGCTCCAAGTCCCCTCATTCTCAACAATATGTTTTTGTTTGTTTGTTTGTTTGTTATGTTTCTTCTGATGCCTAGTACTCAATCCTGATGACTCCTCATGATCACACCTACGATGTGCTTTTTCCATGTGGACTTGTTACTTCTCTGCTGAATGGCCACTTGTTTAGCTTCAAACCTTTAAGGCCCGAGATGTGATATATTTTAATAGCCTAGCACCATTTGCCTTCTTCGTCACATTAGCTTATGCACCCATTTTGTCTTCAGTAATTGTGTCTGGAGCGTGAGCATCTCAGACTGCCGATTTGTTAGAACAAAGTGTTCTTGTATTGAGGGAGGGTATGGGCAGAGGCCCGAAGTCCTCCCACTACCTCAGTGTATTGCTGTATAAATATTTATACATAGACCAATACCTCTACTTTTGTAGATTAATGTATTTTCATATGTATACACCTATGTTTATACCCCTATCCATTGCCTTGCTTCCTAGGTCCTTTCTCTGTTTCCTTTTACCTTCCTTCTGCCCAACCATCACTTTCCCTCTATTTCTGCCTCTTGGTACTTCCTCTTAGCTAGTTTGCTGTTGCTCCAAAAAACCCCGGATCCCTATCTCCTCCTTGTTGTGGACTCTAACTCCCTAGTTGTTCCCCTGTCTATAGCGCTGCCTGCTCACCGTGCCCTTCTCCCACTGCCCTCACCCTCCATGTCCCCCAGGACTGTTGGTCCCACTGCTTTCTCCTCTGCCTTGCTTCCCATGCCTGTCTTATATTAGTAGATAAACCAACTTTGATATAGACCAAACAAAAGATTGGAAAAAGAAAAGGAGTAGAAAAGAGGAAAAAAGGAGAGCAAGAAGAAATATACATAATTCCAGGTCTGTTCACTGAACTCCATGCCTATCTCCCCACTGGAAATTGGGGAACTCAGGGAGCTGCCCCTCCCAGCCTGTAATCCATTTTGAGGGCTCTTCAGGGGCTTTGTAGCTTTGCTTTGCTCCAGTTTCTGGTCTGTTATGTTTCCTTCTTGGTTTACCCTGCTGGGAGGAGTTCAGATTGCACTACCTTCCAGCTGGGTGACCCCACAATTTTCCTCTGATGCCATCTGTTCCAGCAAGGGGACAACATCAACATTAACTACTAAATCTCATCTTCTGGGTCATCTAATTCAAATATGCTTCTGGGTGTGTTTCAGGTGTCTCTTCATTTGTGAACGTTCACTCTCAAGTGGCCCAACCCTCCTGGCCATACTCTTTAGATTCTAGAGATGGAGGTTCCTTAGCCCTGAGTAACAGCCCCATCTAGGCTGATAGGGTTGGTAACTGTGCTTCTCTAGCTTTGGGAAATCATATTCTTCTAGTCCATCTGAGTGGTACCCTCAGTTTCCTAGCACCAGAAGGCCCTGTTCTCCTGCTTCTTGGTCACGGAAGCCCCGCTCTCTCAACTTTGAACAAGTACCCAATTCTCTAAGCAAATGAGGTGAAGAAAGTTGATGGTGCCTGGCTATCAAATGATATAGTGTCTGGGTTCTTAAAGGCTTGAAGGTAACAAGCAGCCATCTAGCTCAGAAGCAACAAAGCCCACATGGAAGAAGCACACCAGCCTGTGTGATCACGAAGTGCCAAAGGGATCAGTTATCAGGTATCAAAGAACAAAAAATCATATCATTGTGTGCTCATCTCCCTGATACGATGGCTGAAAACAAATGGGTGCATAAGCAAATGTGGCAAAGAAAGCTGATGGTGCCCAGCTATCAAAAGATATAGTGTCTGAGATCATAAAG
>NW_022106463.1:2551833-2577014 GCF_000313985.2 Echinops telfairi | reverse complement strand
TAAGGTATGCCTGACTCAAGTGGCATTCTCCACTGCCTCATATGTATGTGAAAGTTTGGCATTGAATAAGGAAGACCAAAGAGACATTGATGCATTTGGATTGTGGTGCTGGAGAAGATTGAAAGTACCAGGGGCTGCTAACAGGACAAACTGTCTTGAACCAAGTAAGGCCAGAGTGTCTCCTTGGAGGCAAGGGTGGTGAGACTTTAGCTTAGATACTTTGAGCATGTGGTCAGGAGAGACCAGTCCCTGGAAAAGGGCATCGTGTTTGATCAATGGAGGGCAGGCTAAGAAGAGGAAGTCCGTCCAGGAGATGGACTGGCTCAGTGGCTGAATTGATGGGCTCAGGCACAGGAACCATTGGGAGGATGGCGCAGGACTGGGCAGTCGTTCCTTCTATTGTGCATAAGGTTGCGATGGGTCGGAATCTACTCAATGGCACCTTAAGACAACAACAACATCGGCTAATGATTTTTCACACTTCCTGATGTGTTTATTGACCATCACAAATCGTGTATTTGACAATGATTGAATATTGCATCTTAATTTGGCCTGTATAATATTCTTAGAAAGTACCTAACACTGGTTACATTCTACAATTAAGAAAACTGAGGCTTTCCTTCTTCAAAAGTATGCAGGTAGAATGAGTTATAGAGCTGGACTTTAAGGCAATCTCGTTCGCTTCTAAATTCCGTATTTTTTCACTCTCAGCCAAAAGTGTGTGGGACTGTTACTCCTAATCAGGTGCTACCATATACCAAAATCAGAAACATCCAGGACCTTGGTGATTAATTCCATTATTTTTGAAGAATTCCACTGTTTTCTATTTATTTCCATACATTTCAAACAGAATTGTTCTTTGGGGTGTAGATTTTTATACTATTCGACTGAATTTAAGAAGACCTAAACATCACTGTGTACTGATTACATTTCTTAAATATTTAAGTGTTTGTTTTGAGCTAGGCAGTATGCTAGGTCCTTGCATCAGGAAGTACATGAGAAATATTAGATGGATCGTTCTCCTATACAGAGCAAAAGTTAACCTCCAAGAGCCTATACAGATGCCATGAAATAAAGGTGAGTGGTTATTCATTCTAGGTGCATTGACTTGATTGAGAAATTATAATTTCCTTACTCCTACCTCCACTATTTCCCTATGGCAAATGTTGTAAACATTACAATTCATTAGAGTCACCTTATTAAAACTCAGAGTGCTAGGTCTAACCACAGAATTTGCGATTCATTGTGCCCAAGGTGGAACCAAAGGATAATCTTTTGCACCAGTTCCCAATGGAGGCTAATCATAACAGTCTGGTGGCAACACTGAGAACCACTGGTCTAAGCTGTGTGGTTGGGTAAATGAGAGCAAAGTTTCAAGTGGGTATGTACATTTTTCTAGAAAGAGTGCTCAGATCTTTAATTAATCTCTCAAAGATCTCTGGGTTTCCAACTACTAAAGTTGACTGAAAAATTTCAAAAAGCATTTCTTAAATTGGATCTGATAGTTAATGTTATGCTTCAATTGGGACAGGCCTTCATTCTCAGTATTATATAATAATCTTCCATTATGTGTTCAGATAGCATTGGAGTTTTCTTGGGAGTGTGCCCTGCATCCAGTATATATGGATAATGGAGTGAAGCTCACCCACTGGCTTTGATTAGGCATCTAATTATACTTCCAGTAAGAAAAGGTCAAAACTTCTAAACCTTTAACTAGACATACATCCCAGTAACCACCAAGAGGTAAAGTACAGAGGCTTAGCACACTAAACTTCAAATAAACTGCTTTATTGTTCTAATATATACAAACAGGAGCTCAGGGAATATGAGGGTATGGCTGTTAGGGTGTGGAATACTTGAACATAAAATTACATCAGTCTGAGTTTATCAATATGAGATCCCTCAGCATAGATTTTTCATTTGGTGTTTCAGTTCAAGAGGTTGGGGGAGACTGACTGGTGCACTTGCTTGTTTCACTAAAGCGTGGATCATTAGTGGCTAGACCTACCTTGGTACACTGCAGAAGCAGGTGCTCAAAGGCTTAGGGAAATTGGCATAGTCAAGTATATTTATTGGGTTGGACGTATAGACCTACCAATGGAATGCTCAGAGGATACAAATGTCACCAAAATTGTAAGGAATACATTTGTGAAGGAGGGCCCAGCATCCTTGAAGATTGTTGTGAGTTGTGATTGAAGTTTTATATATGTCAGATTTGACCATAAGACCCCTCCTAGTTGAATTAAGGCATCTAACTATAGTATGTGGGAGTTCTGGGCACCCAGGCTGGAAGGGGACCCAGCGGTGGCACTGACCGGATACAGATAGTGTGGTCGTAATACCATCATGGACGTCAGAGTCGGAGTTGGAGTCAGAATAGTCTGACTGCTGTGGTCTCACAGTGCTGGACGCTTAGGCAGGTTGTAGCTAGGAAATGTACCTGAGAGTTACTTGTTCACTACAGGTGTGTAAGAGTTCTAAGTCAAGTGACCGACAATCTAACTTGAATCACTGGAATAATCATGGATCCTCAATTAATTCCCAGCCATGAACCACTTTATAGACCAACAACCCATTGAATGAAGGGAATATTGGGGTTTCTATAGCAAAAAAAATCCATTACCTACACCCAAATGTGTCCTGTTCGTCTTTCTCCCAGCCTTCCCAACCGTCTTTGAGGAGAGTGACCATTCCGTAGGGTAAAGAAACTAAGCAAACTTTTCGAGGATTACTGGGCATGCGCTCTGAACTGGCACTACTTCCAGGAGACTCAGAATGTCCAGGAGGCAGTGTCCACCCGTCAGAGTGGAAGTCAGGGGATTCGTTCATCTCAAAGTAGATCTGGGGTGGGTGGTATCCCTGAATTCATTCGGTAATTATTTTCCCAGTGCCAGATGCGTAATTATACCAGATATACTCAGCAACTGACAGAACCCACATGGATCCCTGAAAGACAGAACAACGGTTTTGTGGCAGGAAGGCGAAGGGAAATTCATAAACTTTTTGAAACCTATACTTAAATGTATACATATATATTTGTGATTATATGTGTAAATGGTAAACATAAATAATAAATGTTATATAAATATAGATATATGTATATACATATAAATAGTTCTCTTTCATTCCTTACCTCATTACTAATTATAAAATGTAAGTTATAAATGGGTAGCATTCTGGTTGTGCATCTGTTAGTTGTATCTGTTAGGTGCATTTATAACTATATAATTGCTTTTATCTTAAGAACTTTATGGTTTAAGGAGATAAGTACAGGTGACAAGTTGATAATGGGTGGACTGTGGTGGTTGGTAGTATGTGTCAGGTTGACTAGGCCACAATTCCCTGTGCTGTGATCATCCATTTTGGGATCTGATTTAAAGGCATTTTCCTAGGGGGGTGGCCTGAATCCAATACGTATGAACCTTCCGGCAAAGCTCCATTGTTCACCTTCCTGCAACTGACTCCCTTGACCTCTGGTTCTTGGGATGCCAGCTTGCCGTCTGACCTGCTCACTTGAAGACTCCCCACTTCCCTCCACCCTTTGACCTGACCTTTTCATTTCAGGTGGGTTAGCAAAAAACCCTCCCATCTGATGTTGGACTCAGGAAAGCGGAACTTTCCAGCATCCACAACTACATGAGCCCCTTCCTTGAAATAAATTTTTCTTTCTGTTTGTGTAGGTATATGTGCATGTGTTTGCCTCTCTAGAGGATCTAGCCTAAGACTAAGTGGGTAAGCAAAATTTAATTCATCTTAATCCACCACACATGCTGTTACATTTGCATACAATGTTATTTTAATATTGTTTAATTGAAAACAAGAAAAGAAAAAAATAGAAAATTCTCTGGCATGATCCTCTATGTCTATAGAAACTAGAGAAACAAAGCCAAACTTGCATGATATATGATACAAACACATTTCATTATATATATATACATATATTCTAGCTTATATAAGAAACATCCATATATTTGGTGAAAATCTGAAGTTTAATTTCCATGAGCAAGGCACGGTGCATTCCCCTTCCCCAGTTTGATCATTAACTACCAGCCAGTTCCTCTCCTCTGCCCTGTACAGTACAAAAATAACCTGAAGTAATTTTATAAAAGCATAATTTATGCCAAAAGACTCTGTCTTTCACATTGTTAATAAGCTCCCGATGGTGATGAAGACTCCTTTTCCTTACTCCTAAGGCACATCTAGATGCTTGGAACTAGTCTAGGTAGTAAAACTAAGGCCAGATTTCCATATCTCTACAAGGAGAACACAGGGTGTGTGTGTGTGTGTACAAGTGTGCGTGACCGCTGTAGTGATGACAGAGACGGCACTTCAGTGAGTTGTTTAATATGGCTCTTCTAGCCATAATCATCTTTGTAACTCACGTCTAGCCATAATCTTTGGAACAACTTTCTCCCAGCCTGAGGAAGAAGGTGATAGATTACATGATTCACTTGTGAGTGATTTTTAACAAGGTTCATTGTGATTGCAAAAACTTGAAACTCTAATAATGGAGTTGGTCTGGTTGTCATCCACTGAGTTTAAAATGAGCCCTCTCAGAAGGAGGAACAGAATACGAGCCACCAAGAAAGAGGAGCGAGAAATAGAGCGTGTCCTTGGGACTCCAAAACCCAAGGACAGAAAACGGTGAGACCACAGAAATGGCAGGAGCACAAGCGAGCGCTGGAGTACGATGAGATGGAGTAGTGGGTTTCTTGACCTCGAGTGAGAAGCAGAGTCCCTTCAGGCAGGAGACTCACTTTGAAGAGAGAGTGCCTCCAAGCACTGAAGTGGGGGTGCTTAGATTGTTGACCCACAGACCTAGAGCTTAGAGCGACCAGGCTGAGGCTTCTGGAGGAGTGGTATGCCATTTGGACATTTGTCAGCAGCCCTAAAAGAGCTTTGATACAGGCAAGGGGCCATGTGGCTGAGAGGCCAAGGACCAGAGGGATGTTTGCCTAGGAAGGTACAATCCTAACCAAATAACTCTGTCTCAAGCATTTTTGATCCTGAATTGTAACCTCTTAAATTCTCTAGTAAAGCTCATGATTATGAGCGTGGTTTGTGAATTTTGTGTGGCCACTGTGGAAATGTGGAACTCATGAGCCTCCTGCAGAAGGGACAGCTGGTGTCAGAAGTGACAAAAGAGTAAAGAGGAGGGAAGCATGTCTGACCACTGCCTCCCGGAAATCAGTCTTGGGTGATGGTGACTGTGACGCTGGGGTAGTCACAGGAAGTCAGACTGCTGCCATCCCATTTTTACAGAAACCAGTATGCACAAAAGCACAACTGTCCTATCAACCAGGTGTCTTTGTTACAGAGGATGGAAGCATCAAACTACTCCACCACCAAATTCTGTGATTATGCTCTGAAAGCATCCCAAGTCTATCACCCACATGACAATTCAAGACATGATGCAAACACAATCTTTGTGAGAAACACAAGAAGTAATGACAATCATACTCTAAAGAAATGAAAAATATAACACAAGAAGACATATGTAAACGTGTGTTTATTATGGTCATTTCCATAATAGCAAAAACATGGAAATAGCCTCAAGCATCACCTCTATAGGAATGGAGAAACACACTCTGGTACATTCATACTGTGAGCTTTGATGCATCGATATAGAACAATGATAGTTCTCTGAAACACCACAAGACATGACAAAACTAGAGAACATTATGCTCAGCAAACTCACTCCAATCTTACAAAGATAAATATTCAATATCACCTTTGTTATACAAAGAAGAAGAAGGAGGAGGAGAAGAAGAAGGAGGAGGAGGAGAAGGAGAAGAAGAAGAAGAAACATGGTCTATGCACCAATAGATGAGACTTCGGTGACTCTGAGGAGGCCATGGTTGGGGGTAAAAACAGGGAGAGGGAAGGGATCAGAATGACAAAAAAGAAAAAAATGAAAGAGTTTAACAAAGAATAAATAAATAAAAATTAAAACCTATCAGACTTGCAAAATAAAAAAGGGCGTCAGATAAAGACAGTTGTTCTCAGGACTCGTAATCAGAATCTGTCAAGAAAGTATGTCCCATGGCTTAATGAGGAGCCCTTCTGGTACAATGGTGGAGGAGGACTAACCCACTGGCAGCTCCAAGGAAGAAAAGACCTGGCAATTTGCCATGAAGATTGCCCTGTGGGGCAGATCGACTCTGTCATGTGAGGGTGCCATGAGCCAGCATCCACTGGATGGCAGACAGCAAGAGTAACATGTCTTAAGAACTATGTCTACTTCAACTAGAACCGATCTAGTCATTATCTTTTTAACATGTGATTATTTTCTTTCATCTTCCCAACAAGCAGTATATTTTTAGACCAAAAGCTCCTTGATGATAGAAACCATTGAAATACTATACTTTCCCTGCTTTCCAAGCTGGTTCAAATTCCCTTCACATACTCCTCATTACTCTTAGATCAAGGTGTAGACACAGTACGGAAGTCAGAGATATCCTGAAGATACATCCCTCACTTCTGTATCTTCATCCTTTCTGAACCAAGGTCTTCTACTGTCCCGCAATGTCCTCCTTCAAATCCCCTTTCTGGGAAACACCCTTAACTAGCTACCCAAACCCTCTAGCTTACATCTACACGTTGGGTCTTCCTGTATTTTCCCCCCAGGCATTGTCTGAGATCTCTTCTCTTCAGGAACCTGTAGTGTTCCTGGAACCAAAAACAGGGCGCTGCTTGCTCATATGGAAGAAGGGATGGGAGGAGAACACAGCAGCTAATCCATGATTGCACATAAAAGTTTCATATGTGCTAAAACAAGGATGGAAGAAAAGAAAGAAGGCAGGAGAAAATGGAGGGACGAGATGAAGGGTGAGGGGAAAACATAGTACGGGCATGAGAATTACTATGTACACCAGCACAAAACTCAAAACAATCACCACCATTGAGTCAACTCTGACTCGCATCAACCCCATAGACAAGAGTAGAGCAACCTCTGCGTGTTTTCAAGGCTGGGAATCTTTACAGGCACAGATGGCTTCATCCTACTCCAGCCCCACTAATGGGTTTGAACTACTGTCCTTGAGGACCACAGTCCATTGCTTAGCCTACTATGCTACCAAGGCTCATTATACTCCAGCTTACCTGGCACAAATGCAAGCCCACTGTTGGAGAGAACTTGCAGACAAGTGGGAGACAAGGACATCAATCTGCAAGCCTCTGTATCTCCTTCTCTCTGTTTCTCACTCCATACCCTGAATTCTGAGGATCCCTGGTGGCATAGTGGTTATGCTTTGGGCTGCTAGCCACAAGGTTGACAGTTTGAAACCTCCAGCCCCTACCCAGGAGAAAGATGAGACTTTCTACTCCTCTAAAGAGTTACAGTCTTAGAACCCCATAGGCATAGTTCGACCCTTTTAGGATCTCTATGAGTTAGAATTGAGTCAATGGCATTGAATTTGGTTTTCTGAGTTTTATACTAAATTACAGTTTCTAAGTTTTTCTGGGAGGTGCCAACAGTTAAAACAGTTGACTTATTAAAAGGTTAGAAGTTAAAATTCACCCACAGGTGCCTCCAAAAAAATGGCCTGGCAAGCTACTTCCAAAAAAATATCTATTGTGAACTTTCTGGAGTACAGTCTGCTCCAGGTCATGGGGTCAGCATCAACCAAACAACAGTTTTTATTGCTTTTGTTTCCCACATATACTTAATGTAATAACTTTTTAAAGAATAGATTTATATCTGTGTGTCCTCCATTGACGTATTGTTCAATGCTTACGAAAATCATTATCTTTGAATCAATTCGAAACTCAGAAGTCTTAATGGAAACAAGGACTTTAATGAACGGAACCTGCTGCTGTTGGGGTGATGTTGACTCATGGAAACCCCACACTGGATTGATCAGAGTGCTTCTTCCTCTTTTCCCTTTGGAACATCCCACCCCCACCCCCACCCCAACACCCCCCAAAAAAGAAAGAAATCTTCAATTGAGGATCCTCCTAATTTCCCTAATTGTTCTGCAATGGTAGATGTTGATCAATTTTTGTCACAGATAATCCCATGACTTGTTCATCACAGCAGCACAGTTGACTGAGCAGCTCACTGAGGACCACCTCTGAGGAATTCTAGAATTCTCTCTCCCATGAGAGCAAATAATGGCAGTGTTTACTCACCATCTCCTGTGTAGGAAACAGCAGCAAGTGAAGTGTGTGGGCACCAGGGAATTAAGGTATGGAATCCATACCTCCATTCGCGCAGCCGCTTAAGTCTGCTGATCCCTGTGGAGTCCATGGAAAAAGATAGGATCAGTGGAAATGCTACAAAGACTTTTGGAAATAAGATTTTCACTTGGGCTTTGACACTTACCACACATGTACTTTTAGAAAGCTGCATTACATGATGTTACAATTAAAAAGAAAGCATCAAAACATGTTGTCACATGCAAATATAAAACAATGGGCCATGTCTGAAAGCATCTGCTTCAAGTTAACTGCAGATGTGAAATGCTGATAGAAATTATTATCATTGGTGGGTGTTTTGTATTTTACATTATATCACAATTTACTTAATTGGTTCAGACATATTTTAATAAATTTGATCTTAATCCAATCAGGCAGCAATGCTCTGAAACATTTACGTAATGGCTATTATAATACCTGAATCCTTTAAAGTCAAATGCCTTCAACAGTGTCTTTTTGTATTTAGGAATTTGAGGTCTGGTTTGCAGGGAATCTATGAAAATGCCATAGTCATTACACTATGAAGCTATTATTCTAGAAGAAGAAATTTTCACTCTTTTAACAGAAGAGAATTTTAGAAAAAGAAAGAGGGAGAAGGAGAGAGAAGCCCTTCTATTAGCATATTTTCCATTGATTCATACAAATATTTCTGGTGATATCTGATTGATAAATGGGTAGATAAAGCAAAACACCCAGCGCTGTTGCTGAAAGACTGTGGGTGTTCTTTGTGGAAGTCCCAAGAAAAGAATCCTTCCCCAGGCCACTTTGAGGTCAAGAATAGTTTCTTAAGAGATTCCGTAGCCAAGGAGAGTTCAGAAATACACCAAATATTAGATACACCAAAGCATCCATGTTCATGAAGAACGCACAGTGCCTGGCACCTGGCACCTAAGAGTCATTCAGAGAAAAGAAAATGATACATTTGAGAGGAAGGTCACTATGGAATTAAGCACATATTAATATTTACTTAGACTCTCCATGATACTACGCATGGCTCCTTTCATTTGAATTAATTCAAATTTATCAAACTTAAAATATGAACTCTTCAGTTTTACTTGCCAAATTTCAAGTTACCAGTAACCACACATACTGGCCCAAAGATAAACAGAGAAAATATTGAATTTGTTAGGATTTTCTTTTGCTTGAATCCAGAATCAATGCTCCTGGGAGCAGCAGTCAAGAAATAAAATCTGCGGGGTCAATCTGCTGCACAAGACCTCCTTGTTTGAAAAGCAAGTACGAGGACTGAGATAGGCCTCACCCAAGCTATATGGTATTTTCAATCACCGCCTATGCATGTTGGACAATGGATAAAGATGACCAAAGAATAACTGACGCGTTTGAATTGTGGTGTTGGGAAAGAAGGTTGAAAGTACTGTGGCTTGCCAGAACAAACAAACCTCTCTTGGAAGAAGTACAGCCAGAAGAGAGATTAGGGAGATTCACCTCACACACTTAGGATGTATGATCAGGAGCTATCGTTCCCCAAACAAGGGACTCCTTGTGGAGAGTAAGGACCAGCAAGGGGGAAAGAAGGGCCCTCAAAGACAGGGTTTGACACAGTGACTGTAACAATGGGCGCAAATATAACAATTCTAACTCTGGCGCACGAGTGGGCTGTGTGTCGTTCTGTTGTACAAAGGGCGATGATGAGCCAGTAAAACCTTGATGGCCCCTAACAATCACAACAACAGAAGCTCCATATGACTAAGGGCCTCCCCTATCAGATATCACATCCCCATCGATTCCCTCACAGCTCATCGTGATCTGACAGGACAGAGGATAGGATGTCAGAGACTGTCCATCTTTAGGGGAACAAACAGCTTCATCTGGCTCTCTTAGGGAGGCTGATGGGCTGGAACCACCGACCTGGAGGTAAACAGCCCAGGACTTAATCCAAAACACCACCAGGAATCCTCTTTCCATATCAGGTACCTTCGATATACATGAGAACAGAACCTGTTGCCGGGGAGAAATTCCGAGTCCTGACGACATCACGTGTCACCACTGCCTCACAAGGCTCTTGTGCGTAGATTACAAAGCCGTGCTTCCGAAGTGGCCCTGTGTGGACTCAAACCTCCAACTATTTGAGTGATAATTAAGTGACTAACCTTTTTTGGCGACGCAGGGGCTATAGCTCAGAGAAAGATGGCTTTTTTCATCCCCACAAAATCTTCTACTTGATAGCCCTGCTCCAAACAATTGTCTGGGAGCCTCTGCGCAAAGAGAACACAGAAAATGGAACGTTTCGATGGAAGGACACCTTAGTCGGGGCAAAGGAAAGATGCTGCCCAGAAAGGCTAGTGAACCGTGGGATTCAAAGTGAGGCATAGGATACACGTCTCTGGGGACCTAAGAGACATCAGTACACTCACTTGGACACCCCAATCCTAGAGGCACTCCGATGAATACTGTAAATCCACCTGCTTCCCTCCCAGTGATGCTAAATGCCAGGAGGTAAAAATATGTCTTCTTCAATTTCTGCTTAGCTGTCATCATTCTTTTGTCATTTTTTTTCATGTTAGAAACAGAGACTTACAGCCAACACATCTCAGAGGGGAGGAGCGTCCATGGTACTTGATGGCCAGCGAAGGTACACAGAAATAAAAATTTATGGTACAAGGCATTATTGCAAATTGGGCTTTTCATATTTTCATTCCAGGGAGGAGTTAGGCAGTCTCATCACTGGCAGCCTTTTCCATGTGACTTATGGTGACAGCCCACCTTTGCGGTTGGATGGACCATTACATTTTATCTTCGGTGAATTCCCCACATGAAACCTAAATCTCTATTAAAGCCCCAGCATAGAATGCAGTAAATTTCTCAGGAGTAGGGATAACCATTACATCTCTGAAGAAAACATAATTTTTTTTCCACATGTGAAAATGGTTAGAGTGAAAATTTAATGACTGAATCTAGACAAGCTGCTTTAGGCCATAGAAAATGAGTTTAATCTGGGATGTGATTTATGCCTGCCAGGGCACCAAGCGTCATCAGGAAGCCTTAGCTCACAATAAAACCCTTGCCCTTCTTAATGACTCTTGTCTTTGTCCTCTGGGTGGCATTTAGGTCCGGGGTGCTGCTCTCGGTGCAACTAGGGTGCCTGCAGCCATGCTTGGCCCCTCTGGATGAGGCATCAAGATTATTGACCCGTGACCGAAAAATTGCCCTGAAGTAATGTTTTCCTATCCTTCGAGTTCTATTTCATCCTGGTGGTAATTTAAAGTATGGAGGGGCAAAGGTATCAAGATAATGAATTAAGCAAGACAGCTATTTAAATTAAGTCACATACAGACACAATTAGCCGTCCTACTGGGAACTGTAACCGTTTGCCATGTTGCTCTGGGTGTTAAGTGACAGCATAAATTTTCGCGGGAAGAAGCAAGACCGTGTATTTCCCCAAGAGACCGGGGGCTTTTTGTTCGATGGGAAACGTTAGTACAGCAGAGAGCACAAGCCTTTGCCTTGATATCTATCGCGACCTGCCAACTAACAGGGCTTACTTTTACCACCTATTCTGATCTGTTTATGATTAATCCACACTTGAGTAATGCTTTAACCATTTTAAAGTAGCGTTAGGTATGAGTGTGTGACTTTCACAGTGTTAAATACCAGGAATGAACAGGCATGCTTAAGAAAATGATTGCTGACATAGCAAAGATGCCAATAAAAGTTAAATTATAACATTTAGCACGCCTATATTAAGAGGTATTAAAATGTTATCACCATGAATTTTCCTCATTTGTGTTCATAAATTTGAAAGGTTGAAAGGCAGGCATTATAGCAAGATACTATTTCATTTTATCATGTTCTTAACACCTGCATTATTAATCTATTACTATGCAACAAGCCACCCCAACTCATAGTACCTTAAAACAACACACATTTCTTTTCTCATAATTTCTATGGGTGAAAAAGCTGAGCTAGCTTAGGCCTGTCCTATGAGGCAGGGTCTCTTTCGAGGCTGAAATCAAGGTGTCGCCCAAGCCAGTGTCAATCAGAGGGTTTAACCGGGGCAGACTCTCCCTGCTCTCTCGATGATGGGTGGTAGACTTTTGAGACTCACCAAGGGAGTTGGTTCTTGGCTGGCTCTTGTCCAGAGGCTGCTCTGGATTGGTTTGAGTGCCCACTTTTCTAATAGCGCAAACCCGGGGAAGAAGCAGTGTGGATATTGGCACTATGGATGTCACCCAATTTTGAAAGTGACAGCCCATCATTTGTGCTTGTCCAGCCCAGATTGGGAAGTGGATCACATCAGGGTATGAGTTCGAGCAGGTGGCTGGTCAGTGGAAACCATGGTGGAAGGTGCCAACACAGCTCTCTAAAGCCCACTCACTGTCTTCTATCAATGATACACTGCAGACAGCTGAAGTTTGCTTCTCTTGCCACCACAGGGTGTCATTTTTCTACTTGTAGATTCTACACTAGATCTTTGGGACAGCTTCGAAAGTTTATGCCCACTATCTTCTTTCCCTGCCATAGACATGCAGTACAGCAACTGGGAACAGCACTCTATATTCAGGCTGCATAGGTTCTAATTCAAGCCTGATCATTCACCAGCTGGTAATGTAGTACGCTAATCAGTTATCCCGTGACTCAGTTTCCCGTGACACCAGCTGGTAATGTAGTATGCTAATCAGTTATCCCGTGACCATCCATCTATTCCCTTTTTTTTAAACCAGTGCCTGATAGAGATTAAACTAATTAAACAGCCGTGAAATTGACTGATCGAATTCTACTTTTCTTTAAATGTATATTTCCAATTTAAAACCAAAACCCAAACGATCGTAATCTAAGAATTGGGCAGAAGCTTCTTTTCACAAAATACTTGTAAGATAGGACACTTATAAGCAAGAGAAAGCTGTCCCAATCTAGGATATTCCTCTTTCTTCATCTCAGCTTTTATAACCTATCCTTTGTAATGTGATGCTTCTATAGCAGACTCAGTGCTAGGAAGGTAAAACGCCAAGCAAATAAAAAAATGTGCATGGTGAAATAACAGTAGTCATGGAAGTACCACATGCACAAAGTGCAGAAATAAAACAGAAAATTGTGCTACATAAAGAGAACGTTCATAATGCAAGTGAACGTGGAGTTTTATTAAAATAACTAGGGTTTTTCAAATAATAACCATAGAGGAGCGGCCTTCCACCCAAAGGGAAATACATTTGCAAACTCTTAGGAAGGGTCGTCTGTAGTGGGGAAAATCAGTCCCCTGAAGGCTCTGGTGGGCATTATGGAGATGAAGACTGAAGGGGCTTTGAGTTGGCTAAGTGTTTGAGACTGCGAATGTCCTTTATGCTAAGGATAGAAAACAGGACTCCATTAAAACAGACAATGGCTCTCTCGTGCTGTGCTTTGAAGGATCACGATGGGGCTAATGTAGTTGGTGGAGGACCTGAAGACCGGGAAACTTAAAAGGTCGTTCTTTCGAAACGGAATGAGTGCCATCACCAAGTCACAGCATGTAGAGCAGAAGAGTGATGGAACTACTTGAGAAGATCATGACTCCAGCAGCCTACAGGAATGAGTGGCTAGCAGGACTTCCCACGTACCAAGAAAACAGAGAAGAAAGAACGGAGTTGGAGCATTCAATCTGAGCATGTTTGGTTTGGAGTCATTGCGGGTCAACCAGGGGGGTATGCCTTGTAGCAGACGAGTACAGAGGCATGGCTACCCACATTGACTTGAGAGGCAGTGGCCCAGAAGAGCAGGCTTCGGAGAATGGGAAGAAGTTAGGAGGCTAGAGACCAAGGGCAGAACCTCAAGGAGCTCCAGTGTTCAGGGACTAAGGGAAGAGAAGCAACGGAGAGGAAATGGTCTCAAAGAGAAACTCATAATAGACGAAGAGAAATGATAAGACAAGGAGAACAGAGCAAGGAAAGCGAGAGACGATCTCTGAAATTTTTTTCAAGTGCTACCCGGAGGTAGAGTAAGATGAGGAATTAAATGTGTCCATTTGACAGGATAAGTAGGAAGTCGTTTTCATTTGCTTAATTGGGGTGGAAGACAAATTATCATAGACTCAGAAATGGATGGAAGGGAGCGGAGTGATGACGGCATCCAGCATGCACTTAGAGAGCTGGGTTGGGACAGGAATTTATTCCACTCTGGTCAGTTTGGTAAAATGTGGACAAAGTGTGTTGGCGGTAATATAAAAGCACAGCATAGTCATACACTTCCGGTTGAAAAAAGTATAAATTGGAAAATCCTTTAAGGATTATAAGAACTCTCCATAACATCTCCTAACAAAACAATGTCACATTCAGGAATATATCCCAAAAAAAACAAACAGGGATGGATAAAAACATCTTATATAAATCTATTGTTTAACATCTGGGAACTAAAGACATCTAAAATGCTAAACCATCTAGGCTACTTCAAATAAATTACAGATCACCCATGTGTGATAAACCCGCAATGTTAGCTTAGCAAAAGACTCATTTATTTCTCCTTGTTTTCAGCAAGTGATCCAGGGTAAAAGAGATCCTACTCTATTCACTTTATGGACCTCAAAGGCATCCTTACGATTAAGAGTACTCAGAAGGTGGAAAAGCAAAGGAAACAGAGGTGGCACATTTCACGTGAAACACATTCATGCCATTCTTTCCTAGCTACAAATGGAGCTGGAAAATAGAGCTCCTGAATAGATCATTTTGCATTATGAACCTCCTGGGGACAGTTAGATATCTCTGCCCCTCTGGCCCAAAATTATCGGTCTTTTTCTTATATCTACACACAGAGTCGGTGAAACCAACTGAACTGAAGGCACATGCTGATAAAGAGAAAAGGCGACAGCTTTCAGAGTGGCAGATAATGCAAAAGGCCCCCCTCTCAAAGAAAAAAATCCTCACAGATGGACCAATAGACAGCCTCATGATAAACAGAAAAGATGGAAGTTACCGAGGATTCCGTTTTGCTTGGATCCACAAACATCATTGATAAAAGCAGCGGTCCAAAAATCAAAGGACACATTGCATTAGACAAATCGGCCCCACAAGATCTCTTTCAAGTATTAAAGAGCAAAGATAACATTATGAGGGCTGAGGTGAACTGACTCAAGCTATAGTATTCTCAATGACCTCATATGCATGTGTAAACTGGCCAATGAATCAGGAAGGCCAGGAAAAAAGGAATACATTTGCATTATGATGCTGGCAAAGAATACTGAAAGTATCCTACCTTTCAATGAAAGTATCATGCCAAAAGAACCAATCAATGTGTCTAGGAGGAAGTACATCCAGAATGCTTCTTAGAAGAGAGTTGTCTCACACACTTTGGACACATCATCAGGAGAGAGCAGTCAGTCCTTGGGAAATGATAAGTCCCGGACCACTATTGGTGCCTGTGACCAAATTGTGCTTGGTAAAGCCGAGGACCAGGGGAAAAGAGGGAGACCCTCGACAAGAGAGGCGCGAGGCTGCACCAATGGGCTCGAGCATTACACTTGTGAGAAGGCACACGACTGAGCAGTGGTTCATGCCGTTCACTGTCTGGTCACTACAAGACAGAACCCACTGAATGCATCTAACCATAGCAACTGTCTCCGATAGAGGAGGGAAACGACAGGACATTGGCACCTGGATGGAGTACGTGTGTAATGATGGAGCTTCAGAAAGGTCATGGGAAAACTCCATTATCATTCAATTTTATTTCTCCATGAAATGGAATACATATATTTAATCATATATATAGTGGTTACATGTTGGGCTGATAACTGCAAGGTCAGCAGGTTGAAATAACCAGACACTCTGAGTGAGAAAGACCAAGCTTTCGACTCGTGGAAAGAGTTACCATCTCAGAAAGTCACGGGGGCAATCCTACCAGTCCTACAGGGCTTTTGAGCCAGAACTGAATTGACTCGATGGTAGTGAGGTTGGCTATCAGCACAGATGTTTAAAAACACCATTGCCTTGGCAAAATACAACATTCTCTCTCAATGACTTCAGACAAATCTCATACCATGTTCGGTGCCCTTGACAAAACTTGGGTCTTGTGTATGCATATATGACTTACATGCTCTTCTCCTGTTAGGAGTCAGGGCTCTGCTTGTGTCAGACACACTAAAACTCTCTGGCTATCATACTGAGACTTCTACTCACTGCCTTGTTTCTAAAGTTAGGAAGAACTACAGTAGAATCCCCCGGATATCCACGCTAATCCATGCTAGAAGGGGCATTGAGATGCGATGCAGGCCAGTTCTGAATCAATTTTTTCCATAAGAAATAACTGAAAATACATTAATCCATTCTCGATCACCAAGTTTTTACCCTAACGTTGCCTTTTTATAGGAAAAATTGCACTGAAATTTCAAAGTAGATAAGTTCAGAGTTAAATAATATAATATGAATAAGATAATAAGAATAATAACAAATATAGTAAGAAACAATATTAATAAAAAGCTTTTAACAACTACAGTATGGCCCATACCATGAGATTGATGAGGGTCTGGATCTGTGGACATGTGTGGAGAGGAGGGATGGAGAGAGAGGCACTGTTTGGAAGGGGAATCCCCTTCCATCAAATCAACTGGTAGCTGCTTCTTAGGAGTTTTTTCCCCTCTTGCCTGTTTTCACTGGTCCTGGCTGGCTTTCTCTGAAAAACAACCTGTCTCCTGTGGTCTGCTGCTGGCGTTTCCTTGACTGTTTTCTAAGAGGGGTTAAACTAAATTATCATCAACAATATCGATAACACGGTTCACCAGTTCATTATCATGATGACTCTTTTCAAAAACACTCTTTCTTAGGACCCATGTTTTTTATCTCAAAACAGTACAGAAAGTCACAATACAGTACAGTACAGTAAGGAAAGCCACAAGCAAAATGCTTGGAACACAGCTGCAAAAGGTTTAAACAACGTGTACTAACAACGCCAACTAAGGCCGAATGACCCAAACCCGGACTGCTTTTGTTTAACAAAATCACGTGCGACGGGTCAGATGCCGATGTTTTGTGGGCGCTCCGATGCACAATGCTCTCCACATTTCAAGTCGAAATCCGTTGAAGTCGAGTACTGGTGCGGTCCAGTGCCGGGCTTCGACCGCACGCCTTGTCCTCACTGCTTTCACTACGGAGCGCCTCCCCAAGCTCAGAGTAAGTACACAGGAAATGTTAGGAACACATCAGATGGGCACAGCCTTCTTCCCAGCCTGCTCAGAAGCGCCGGAGGACATGGCTGGTCAGTGGGAGACCTCATGTTCCACAAGCCAGCCCCAGATTCCACTCCAGCTCGTGCACCTTAAACCCAGGCCCCAGATCCCAGCCCATCTCTCAGCGGAGCTTCCTACAGTACCTAAGACGCTGGCTTCATCCTCTGGGTTGATTATGCATAACTGGGCATTATTTCATTTTGCTGTATATGGGGCAAATTTACTCCTAAGTCAGGGGCAAACTCAGCTAACAAAAGCCAGGAAGTCTCAAAAATTCTCTTCCTGGCTCGAGAGGTCTAGAACTTTCTTTCAGGAGCCATTTAATAATAAGAGAAGTCTCCAACCCCTTAACAGGAAATTTCCTATAGCAAAGACATCAGACTTGGAGCTAATCCACTATTTAAGAGCAAATGTTCCACTAGTTATTAATCTAGGCCCTAGGCATGACCCCTTAGAGTTGTTACCTTATCACCTACCTTCTGTCAGGAACTAGATCAGAATTTGTGTCCACAGAGTTCTAGAGTGTGCTCACTGCCCTCCAGTCAGTGCGGACTCACAGTGAACCCCTGTGGGTTTCCCAGACTGCAACTGTTGACCGGAATAGAAAGTCCATTCTTTCTCCTGCAGAGCTGCTGGTGATTGTGAACTTGCTGCCCATGCAAGTTGAAGTCCAATGCATAACCAGTACACCAGCAGGGCTCCGTTCTAAAGGCTTTAGGAAAGAGGAGATCTAGACTGTACCAGGAGTGCTTTGAAGACAATTATGATGGAAGTGGTCATTAAGATTTCTGATAAATAAAATAGCTTGCACGACATGGATTATGGGTGAATTTGAGCAGTTCCAGGCCGATTTCCTTAATCATCTCGCCTGTGCTCACCAGCTGACCCGTGTCTTGACATCATCTGCTGGACATTACTGAGATCGTAAAAACCTCTTTCCCAGGATAAGAAGAGGACGCAAATCCGTTTTCTTATAGTTATATCAGTAAGTGTGAAATTCACCATAACCAGGAAATTGCCCAGATAGATGTATCCTTCGATAGCCATTATTTAATTCTAGTTTTACAGCAAGCAAGGAAGAAAAAGGACTTGTGGATTCGTCGTGACCAAAGACAACGACCGTCGTGACTAGTAAAAATGATCTGTCAGTCATTCAAAAACCAAGCGAACCAATCTGATTGCAGTCTAGCTCATTCTGACTCTTCAGAGAGATTCACATTATTTTGCAAGATTACCAATGCTGTCATATTGATATGGAAGTAGACTGCCTCATCTCTCTCACTTACACCGATGACTGATATGCAGCTTTAAAGACAACAGGGTTGTTGTGGCTTGGGGTCAACAGTCATAGCCACCTGGGAGCAGTGACCTTGTGTACAGCAGAACAAACACTGCCCCGTCCTGTGCGTTCATCACAATACCTTTCATGTTCAAGCCCATTCCTGCAGCCACTGTGTCGATCCATCTTGTTGAGGGGTGTCCTCCTTTTCGCTGCCCCTTTTCTTTAACAAGCATGATGTCACTTGCCAGGGACTGATCTTTCTTCATAACATATCCAATGTACGCAAGACAAAGTCTTGCCATCCCTGCTTCTTAAGACCATTTTAGCCGTACTTCTTCCAAAACAGATGTATGCGTTCTTTCGGCAGTCCCTGGTACTCTCAACATCCGTCACCAGCACCACCATTCAAATGCATTGATTCATCTTCGGTCTTCCTTTTTCAGTGTCCAACTTGCACATGCAGATGAGGTGATTAAAAATATGACGGTTTGGGTCAGGCCAACCTTAGTCCTCAAAGTAACATTCTTGCTTTTCAACATTTGAAAGAGGTCTTTTGCAGCAGATTTGCCCAAGGCCACACCCGCTAGCTGCTCCAGAAGAGAAAGGTGAGACTCCCTGATCCCATAAAGATGTACCTCAACAAACCTCAGAAACCCGCCGAAGTTCCACTCTGTCCTACAGGGTCACTCTGAGCCATAATCGAATTTGACACAATAGATAGAGGTTCAAACCCAAAACGGGTCTGTCAGAGTTTAAACTCCTTTATGAAAATGAAAATATCCCGGTCTTGTTACAAGATGGCACAACTTTGCCACTTGTGCACAGAAACTCCTAAAGGAAAAGTGAGAATTTTCCTTACAAAGAAGACCAGAGTCATCCTCACCTCTGAAACATTGACATGAATTATCAACCGACTTCTATTTATTAAATTGTGTTCTGAAATGTTTACTCCATAATCTAAAGACGAAAATCCAGATCTTCAAGATATTTATGAAAATTGTTATGAAATCTTACATTTTGATACTCTAAATTGTTCTCCCACCTTCCATATAATTAATTCTCTTTTTGTTTTAATTTTCCACTCTTCTCAAGCTGCATTCTGGCTTTACAATCTCCAACTGATAATTCCTGTACATATTGCACAGTATCCCATACCAAAAAGAAAAATATCTGCCATCTAATCAATTCTAACTCAGAGTGACACCACAGGAGGTCAAATGCAGAGAAGAACTGTCCCTTTAAGTTCCCAAACTTTTAAATCTTTTGAGGACTACAGATTGACTGGTGGGTTTGAACCACTGACCTTATGATTGGCAGCTCAATGCATAACCAACTAGCCACCTTGGGTCCATATAGTTTCCCTTGGAAGCATCTTAATAGTTCATCCTTTCTCAAATACATCCTACCATTTTTGTCTTATCCTGTAATTTGTTTGTCTGAATTCTTCTCAGACTTAAAATTCGGATGGTAAATTAATAAATTAGTATAACTTAATAGCTGACGATAGTGGAACACCAGATCTAAGAAGCTAGAGCTGATGTAGTTTATCTAAAGTGCTTTTCTGCATCTGTTTTCCAAATAATGCCAGGCACAGGCCCAGAAACCAAGACACCGAGGAAAAAAACACCCCAAACTTGTCATTGGGCCGTGCTTAGTACTCGTGTCTTCTCCTATTGAGCCGCAGCCCATCAGCCAAGGAAGGCCCCGAGGCTTTCCTCCATCCACATCGTCAGGGTGGACTCTCCTTTGAGAAAGGAGCTCATCCACAATCGCCTTTGGACGGCTGTCTGACCGGAGGTGCTCACGTTCCACCCCTGTCTCTGACAATGTCCTCCTGCTGTCCCTCAGGTTTTCATACGTCCTCAGACATGGACATCCTATTCCTTGTTTATAGTCTGTTGAAACCAACTCACTGCCAATGGCCCTGCTTGGATTTAAAATACCAGTGACATAACTTCCAACCTCACAGCAACACGCTAGTCACCACAGTACGATGAACTGACAAATGGGGGGACGACAGAGAAATCAACTCTAAAATTTCAGAGCTTGTCGAAGCCACAGAAAGAAAGAAGCCAACCTTTCAGAGGTAGAAACAACTAGGCCCGAGGACTGCGATCACTATCAAGTTGGAGGACGATTGAATCCTACCCGTCTCTCTTTCAACAAATTATGCTACAGTTCTTCCTGCCTACAATGCAATCTCTCTCAAATAATATACATTGTATCCAAAAATTGTGTCAAAAATGTTACTACAACCGAGTTCATTGCATAGGTTATTCTTACCTAATTTATTTTGTCAAGATTTTTCTCTTGTAATACTGAGATACAGAGAAATCCAGCACTTGGTAATACAGTACTTCATTACTTGGCTTTATTTTGTTTGTGTGACCATAGACATGCTATTAAAGAAAACTGGCTATATTTTCTTGCTGTTCATCGAAGGAGAATTTCAGCTTTACACATGGAACACAATGTGTGATCATTTAGCACATGAAGGGCTTCTAGGGAAAGTGGCAGGCTTTTGCTCGTGCCCGTGAGTTGAGCCCTCGCCTTTATGTGGGCCACACACCTCAACCTCAGTGCTCCTCCGTCCGGGCTGCTCCTCACGTGCCACGGCCCAGGGGGTGTGATCTATTAAAGGCAGCTGGATTTGAAACCCAATCAGACCCAATTGGCAAAGATAAGGAAAGTAGAACAGGCGATGGGCCTGAGCCCTGATCCACCTTTCTAGGTCAACAGATGCTCTTGTGCTTAAAGTTTGGGAACACGATGAAGCAAGCTTTCATGGATCAGGCATTGCTCTATCTGCCACCACGGATACCTTGTTGTTTGTTTGAGAGAGGTTCTGAAACATGGGCCCCTCTCTCTGACAAGCTCAAACTTCAGTAGCAATAACATCTAGAGTTACACAGTATGGGCTCCTTTGAAATTGTTGGTGAAACATCTTTTCTCAACCATTCCCATTTGCTTGAGCAAAGCCTATGAATCAGTACATTGTATCCGTCATGCAGGAAAGCACCACGGTGACTTGGCTTCCACAGGGAAGCCTCTGGTAGAACCAGGACGACGTGCCATCCCCAATGAGGTGGTGTTTCTTTTGCATTAGCTTGACAGTTATCCCACTCAGGGAGCCCAGGGAGCCTCCTCATTTGGCCAGATGACAACTTCTGCTGGCTTCTTAAATAAGTTCCTGCTGACTAAAGACACGCACGAAATTACTTCTGGCACTGGGCTCTATTACTCAGTAAATCCAGAGTGTATGTCAGCAAGCTGAAGGTAGCTTGCTGTGAAAAAGAAAATGGTCTCCATTTTCCAAAGAAAGGGTAGACTGTCATTGAGCTTATCTTTGCAAGCGGGCATCATCACAACTTACTAGCTTCCATGTGAATAGGTAGCTCCAGGCTTTCACCTCTAGGCTACACCACTGGCCTCACTGCAGAATCAGAACCTCCTGCACTAGATTTTGATAGCTTGTGAGAAAAATCTTTAAAAGCCTTCTGGTTCCACTTGATTTTCTTTGTGGCAATCTTTTATTGACAGGCAAGGTACTCGCTGTAATTTTAACATTCCATGGCTATAGCCTGCTCACTCCATTAAACATCTACTTTCTCCAGCTGCCCATAGACATAGCTTTAAGCAAGTCTATCCACAGAAAGAAATTTTAATTTTTAAACAGCTGATGAGACGGCAATCTGTCTTGGTTGCTGCCATAATCTTCCATTTAGAGCTGACATGTTTATTCTTGGGCATTAAAAGTGTGGCACAGAAAGCCAGAAATGGGGCAGATTATAAATGTTAGATTTGATTGAAAATGACATTCCAAAATAAACATGCCAAAGCACAGCAGAGCATTCTTCTATGCATTTACACAACACTGCACTCACACAAACCCACAGACACACAACACACCAACACTCAGACACAAAGCCCTCCTCTTAGCTTATGCTCATGCGTGACATTACACACAAAGACAGACTCTCGGGCATACAAATATACAGAGATAACTCTTTTTCACAACTTCAATACACTCAGCCACACACATGAATGCACACATGCAAACACATAGGGAGAATAATGCTGGACAGTATCTATCTAATTCTGACTGAGTGGGAGAAAGTGGTGTTAACAATCATCCACGCGAAAAAGCCATATGATCAACATTAAAGTGTATAAAGAAGACATTTAACCCCATCCTGAACTATGATTAAAAAAAATAGTATTTTAAGAAAACATTCTCCAAGAAGGATCCATTGGGAGGTCCCCTTGCACATCACTCAGTTCTCTGATGAGCAAATAAATGAATGAGCATCATGATTATAAAGGAAGGATTCCTTTGAAAAGAGCGCAAGCCCAAAATAAAAATATATATCAAATTGGGCCTCGTGCCCAGAAAATTAGACAAAGTCAGAGCTGGAGAAAAATAGAAAATTAAAGAGAACATATAGAGCTGTAACAGCCCCTGATAAATTAATTTTTTTAAAGTAGTTATGTTTAGCACACTGCTTTCAAAATAGCATGGGTAACTGTTTTTAGAAAATGGGGTTGGCAAGGGAAAGAAATAACAGAAGCAAGGAAGAGCAAATAGAACACAACAAGGGTAAAATGCATCTCTTTCCTCAATAAGAAGTAAACGAAGGAGGAAGGAAGTAAGTTTGTAAGCTTAAACCTAGGTCTGGTTTCATTACTATCTTATCCAGGTTTCAGCTTAGGCTTCAGTTGTTCAAAATAACATTTCCCCTGCTCACTTGCATATAATTTGGCATGTCCAGTGAGACATGTATCATCCTGCAAAACCCATAGATCAATGTCTCCCCACAAACACTCCTCAAACAGAGAGGACAATTCTTGGATACTCATTCAAAAATGAAAGACTTTCTTTTTAAAAACATTATTTAAAAAATCAGTCATTTCAGAAATAGAGTTAGCAATAAAGATTGTCCTTCAAAGTTAAATATGATGAATCTATAAATTGAAAGACTGTTAGAGGTTTGTGCATTTCCCAACAACTCTGAAACAGGAAAGTGACCACATTCACTCTGTTCAAACCCCATTGAATAGTAAAAGGGACTTAAGCAAGTTGCTTAATCCCCCTGTGAACCCACTCCTCGTATATGTTGAGGGAATAATGATGGTCACAAATTACTGTGTTGTTGTGAGAATTCAATGATTTAACTTATGCTTTAAAAACTATATAGTGGATAGACACTACTATGACTACAACTGCTGATACCACTCCAGCTGCTCTTCCTAACACCAGCTCTCTCGCCTAGCATCATTATCACTAACATACACTGAGCTTGGAAAGGTTATGACGTACCTAAGAGCTCCAGGACAGTGAAAGAAGATAAACACAGATTGGAATTAGGGGAGATTTGCTTTTCTTAAGGATTTCACCAACTCCCAGTGAAGTTGAATTAGAAATTCACATTGGAAACAAACTGATCTGTGTTGGAAGAAGTATGGCCAGAGCGGTACTTACAGGCAAGATGGCAAGCCCTTGTCTTAGATACTTTGGACATATCGTCAGGAGAGACCAGTCCCTGGAGAAGGACATTATGGTTGGTAAATGAAAAAGAGGGTCAACGAAAAAGACTTCAACAAGATGGGTTGACACAGAAGCTGCAGCAATCGGCTCAGGCAGAGGAGCAATTGTAAGGACGGCCCAGGACCCTGACCTGTTTGTGTCTCTAGTGCACAGAGTGAGCCACTAGGAATCTCAGCTGACGCCATAGCCCCTAACCACATCAGCGTCAGGAACGTGTGCTTCTTTTACTGAATGTGCTATATGACACGATCTCGTTTGCCAAACATGAAGAAGGGGAACGACCCGGACTTTCAGTATGGATTACACCTGAACGTGGATAAGATGAAAAACGTCACAACCAGACGGCTGAGCATCGCAACAAATGGTGGATAAATGGGAGTCTCATTCTTCTTGGAACAACAAGCTCTGCCCACGAATGGAGGAGTGGAACAAACCAAGTGGCCTATTGGATGGGGACAATCTGGAAAACTACAAACTCTGCAACAACTGAAAACATGTGCCTTCCCCAGGCTGAGACACGGCACACTTCCAGTCCCTGGTCCCAGTAGCGCGATGCCTGAGGAGGCAACATGGGTGGCTTGCACCCTCCTCCCTGGCAAGCAGCAATGAGGCCTCCACCACGGAGAGACCTTTTGGGGAACCTGAACTTCTATGCCCACCCAGACCCAGCAGTAGTGGGGTCCCGACCCCGTCCCTGCTGCAGAGAACACAGACAAAAGCCTAGTGATGAGGGTGGTTCTCATCGCCCAGTAATCCAGGAGCCACTTCTCCTAGTATCAACAGGGGCCATATTGAGAGCACTTTGGGGACACTTCTGTCTTATCCAAAGAGTTTCATCAGAGAACTGGTGGGAACTGAATCCCCGTAACCTTTCAGCAGTGAAGAGGCTGATCAGTGGAGGTCAAGTACTGAGGCTTCTACTTTCACTTAGTAATGACGAGGCAGCCCACCACTCTACCAAAAGGGATATCAAAGGAAACCAGCTCAAACAGGTTTAAATAAGAACCAGA
>NW_022106463.1:2547844-2548773 GCF_000313985.2 Echinops telfairi | reverse complement strand
TTCTCCCTGATGAACCAACATGCTTTTTTGTTGTACATTAATGATGACAGCAGGGAAAGTAACATACAGATCTTTGTGTGTGTGTGCAGTTTCCCCCCTGTCAGCATTGCTTAAATATTAGTTTCACGATTCAGCCATAATATCACATTCTCCAAATTGCTCCAAAACTAATAAAACTAAAGATAGCATCACTCCCGCACCTGGTCGGAAGGGGAACTCTGTATGTCTTCGCAGATCAGCATTTACACATCTCAATCGTAACCAAAAAAAAAGTTGCCTGAATCTTATCTGATGTCTGCTAATGGGATGAACTAGACATGCCACTTTTCATAGAGGCATAAAATCATGTCATTTAATTAAAGTTAGAAATTGACATGGTCGAAGGATGCACAAAGACAAGTCGTAATCTAAAATGAGGATGTGAACTCAGCTGTTGTTTCTAGTGATCACCGGGTGGTAGACGCTGGAAGTTTTCCGCCTTTAGAATCAGATCAACAAAACAGTTTTCTAACCCAGATATGTGCTACTAAATGAAAACAGACCTTGGGCGTTGGAGTAGGTACATTTAGGCTAAATTCTCCACCCTGTCATTAATCCTCTTTCCTGGAGAAGATGGAAACATATCAATGCTGCAAACCTGTGTTTCCCTAAGTGGGCAATACCACTCCGCACCCACCCGGACCCCGCACACACACCAGGGACTGGAACCACCCAGGGAGACTGAAAATGCAGATACCTACACTGTATCCTGGATGATGGGGTGTAGTCCATATGTTTTTAACTGCCAGGAATACTCTGAGTAAGGTTTGTTTATTTTTTTAAAATTATTTTATTGGGGGCTCTCACAATTCTTATCACAATCCATACATCCATCCATTGTGTCAAGCACATATGTACATTTGTTGCCCTCATCATTCTCAAAACATTTG
>NW_022106463.1:2536134-2545504 GCF_000313985.2 Echinops telfairi | reverse complement strand
GGGGGGGGCAGCAGGCCGAGTAAGTCTGGGAGCCCATGCTCTAAACCAAGGGCATCTACTGTGTTAGAAATAACAGTCAAGGTTCGGAGCAGTTAAGTAAACATGTATGATCATAAGGGACTTGAACTTAAGAGTTCAGGTTCGAGACCAGGTCACAGACCACAGTGCTATACTGCTTTCCTAAAACCTGATTTTATTTTAAGAATGAAATGCAATACGTTCATAAAACACCTTAGAAGTGCTGAGAACAAAAGAAGTACCCATTATTAGTAATTTGACCTTTATTTACTATTAGTGTTAGCAGCATTGGTATTAAACATCAAAAATGCTTCCCAACGTGAGCCAAGACCAACATTTATTATTAAATAATAACCATTTCTGCATCCCTTCTAATTCAGTGTAGGCTATTATGACACACAAATAGCTTTTAAGTTGACCTGACGCACTTTGTGCCCATCATTTTAATACTAGTGCTAAGCTTAATTTTCACCTGTCCCTTTGTCTTCCTCTCTGGTAGTATTTGTCAGACTCCATTACGTGGAGAGATAGATGGCTTTCTCTCTCCTTAGACAGAAGAAGGCGGGGATGACACTCTATCCATCCTTATTACCTCAGTGTTGTGCAGAGAGACTGTCCCAGAGCGGGCACACAAGGAATATATGAATAATGAGTGCTGAGTACTTCCAGGGTAACAATTTCTTCTTTTGAACTGTAAGAGGCTAAAAAGTCTAATAAAAACACCAATGTTTTGGGGATAGTAGGATTCTGAGCCTGTTTTTACTTTCCCCAGTGATGAAGGAGATAAGCTTTAAAAAAGTATTTGAAGATAAAAAGGCAGGTTTGTCTGTAGGATTACATTGACCTGTTCATAAAAGGTCAACATCTACCGTGAAAAAAGACCCAATAAGCCATTATCATTGAGTTGATTCTGGTTCATGACAATCCCATGTGTTACAGAGCAGAACCTCCCCAGAAGATTTCCTTGGCTGTAGTTTTGCAGAAAACAGCCCATCAGACCTCTATTCCGTGAACCACCTAATGAGGTTATGCCTCCAGCCATTAGGCTAGCAGTTGAGCACACACTAATTATACAACATAGGAACCTTGAAAGTAAATGTAGTGGTTTCAAATATCTAAAAATACCTAGCTACTCTTACATTTGTAGTCACAAAATTGTTATAAATTCATATATATATATATATATATATATATCATACCATATTTAGATGAATGTGAAGGAACATAAACTATTTGCACAATTTTCTTAGTAGAGAAGTTTATGTCTCTGAAACGTTAACTGGCATGAACAGAGTATAAATAGAACAGTGCCAAAAGCCTGGCCAACTGACTAGAAGAGATCAATATGTGTGCCCATTCTAAAGCAAGATGACCCAACAGAATGCTCAAACTATAAAACAATATCATTCATATGGCACACAAGTAAAAGTTTGCCTGAGATCACCCAACAATGGTGGCAGCAGAACACTGATAGAGAATTGTAAGAAGCTCAGTCTGAATTCAGAAGAGGATGTAGAACAAAGGGTATCATTGCTAATGCCAGATGGATCATGCCTCAAAGCAGAGAATAACAGAAAGCTGCTTACTTGTGTGTCATTGACTATCAAAGGCATTCCACTGTGTGGACCGTAATGAACGGTGGATAACCGTGAGAAGAGTGGGAATTCCGGAGCACTTCACTGTGCCCATTAGAAACTTGTACCTGGTCAAGAGACAATGGTGTACACAGAACCAGGGAACACTGCATGGTTTAAACTCAGGAGAGGTGTGTGTCAGGGTTCTATCCCCTCACCACACTTGTGCAAGCCTATGCTGAGCAGATCGCCCGAGAAGCTAGATGACACGAGGAAGAGTGTGACATGCGGATTGGAGGAAGGTTGATCAACAAACAACCTGTGGTATGCAGATGACACAGCCTTGCTAGCTGAAAGTGAGGAGGAATCGAACCACTTGCTGATGACAATCAAAGAGTGTAGCCTTCAGTATGGATTACACCTCAATGTAAGGAAGACCCAAATCCTCACAACTGGACCAAGAATTAATATCATGATAAATGGAGAAAAGTTTGAAGTTGTCAAGGATATTTTTTGCTTGGCTCCATAATCAATGCTCATGGAAGCAGCAATCAAGAGACCAAATGATACCTTGCTTTGGGTAGATCTGCTGCACAAGACCTCTTTAGAGTACTGAAGAGCAAATAGGTTACTTGGAGGGCTAAGGTGTGACTGACCCAAGCCAGGGTAGTCTCCGTTGCCTCATATGCATGTGAGAGTTTGAAACTGAATAAGGAAGACAAAGAAAAGTAGATGCATTTGAATTGTGGTGCTGCAGAAGACTATTGAAAGTACAGATCTGGCTAGACCAGAGGATGTACATTGGTACAGATAGGAACTGGAAACACAGGGAATCCAGGGCAGGTGATCCCTTCAGGACCAGTGGTGAGAGTGGTGATACTGGGAGCGTGGAGGGAAGGTGGGGTAGAAAGGGGGAACTGATTACAAGGATCTACATGTGACCTCCTCCCTGGGGGATGGACAACAAAAAAGTGGGTGAACGTAGACATCTGACAGTGTAAGATATGACAAAATAATAATAGTTTATAAATTATCAAGGGTTCATGAGGGAGCCGGGAGGGAGCGGGAAAATGAGGAGCTGATATTAGGGGCTCAAGTAGAAAGTAAATGTTTTGAGAATGATGATGGCAACAAATGTATAAATGTGCTTGACACAATGGATGGATGGATGGATTGTGATAAGAATTGTACGAGCCTCCAATAAAATGATTAAAAAAAGAAAGCATCATGCACTAATAAAAGGACAAATCTACCTGTATTGGAAGAAATAAGGCCAGATCGCACCTTGGAGTAAAGGATTCCAAGTTATGTAAATCTCTCTTAATTATACTCTGTGTTTATCTCTACATTATTTCATAATTTCCAGGGGGAGGGTAAAAATTTAAGAAAATATCCAAGCGATCTCTTGGCTTTTTGTTGTTGTTGTAGTTTTCATTCATGTCATTCATGAGAATGTTTGCTTCATGTGAGTGGAATTTAGACCAAGATCACAGGCAGTTCTTAATTCAGAAGTTAGTGATTCAAAAGATATTTTGTGATTACAGGGTCTGGTGTGACAGAGTAAAAAGAATGAAATGCCGAGATGCTAGAGGTCTTTCGTTACATTTCTTGGCACCCTCAGACACGGTAAAGAGCATTGCTCAGATCAGCGAGATTAAGGACTCTGCGCAAATGACATGAGCCACAAAGAACAAAGCACATGCATCGTTTCTGCATTCTGAGGTATAAGAAAGTACCCACATAATATAAACACTCACGAGAACAAAAGCCCATGTGTTCTAGCCACACATCCTCACAGGCCACGTTCAGCTCGGCTCTTAAGGACTCAAAAACAATATACACGGTGTCACAAAATCAGGTGCGCATGAATGGTCCCATCATTCTAATTATTCGACTGACCCAATTTTGCCACATAGAATGAAAGGGCCACACAGACGTCTCCCTCAGTCTTTAAAACCGTTCTCTCTTCCTTTCTGGGTGCACACAACTTCCCCCGAGCTGCCTCCTTCTTAAACTGCTATGATGCATCTCCAGCCCACTTCTCCGCCATTGACCACCCCAGCATGATACTCCGAGCGGAGGACCAGTTCGAAAAGGGAAACTTATTTCATCCTCTACCAAATGCATTCCCCTGACTCCTCATCACTTTCAGGATATTCGACACTCCTTATAGAACATACCAATCCCTAGAAAATCTTGCCATTTCGCACGCTCGTGTTCCACATTTCCCATCCACGACTACAGTGCCGATGTCCCAGGCATATGGAACGATCGAGTTATGCCATCCTCACCTTCGCACAAGCCATCTCTCTGTGCATTCTGTCTTTTCTTCCCCAGACTCAATGGCCAGTGAGTAGCTTTGCTTCTTTTCTAACTTGCTTGAAAGCACTATCTTATCTAAGAGATATTTCTTTCTGGACCCCACTGCTTGCTTCATGTTGACTTGCACACTTTCTCTCTTGAATTTTCACTCTTGTAGTTCTGGGAAAACAATATATATCTTTTTTCATATATCTACTGGGCTGTAAGCTACTAGATGATAAGAGCCACCCTATTTCTTTTATAATTCAGGCAATTGTATGAAATGTCCTCATCACCCCGCCCCCCCCACTGCCACTGAGTCAAGTCGGATGAAGAGCAGCCCTGTCAGACGGAGTAGCACTGTCCTTTCGATTTCTGAGGCTGTGCACTTTTGTGGGAACAGTCTGCCCCATCTTTTTCCCGTGTAGTTGCTGGTGGATTTGAACTCCCCGAAGCATAATCCACTATAACATAGCATCTGTTTGCTAAATGAATAGTTTCTTTAATAGGCATTAAGTCTAACATCTAAAACGGCTGCAGCTGGATACTTTTTCATTAAATCTCAGCCCTATTATCAATTTAGGTCTAATAAAATTCAGAAGTTCATAGTCAATAAAGTTGGCCATAGTCAATCCAATATAATGCAGTACAAATCAATGTAGAGTTTTTGAAGTTACTGTTCAGACCCAGAATGTTCTACTGAGTATCTACAGCAACAAACATGAATTCTGTTTTCCCAAAGCAGGTTCAAGGCCACACTGACAACAGAGTTTTCCCCATCCAGCCAGCAGAAAGCCATCTGACTAACTCTTTTTTTGAACAGTTTATTGGGACATCATCCACATATAAAAAAATTCAAGAATTCAATTGTACGGAGAAGACTTGTACAATCATTACCACAATCGATTGCTCAAGGCTTAAAGAGATTTCTGGAGAGTTCTTTGCTAGTATACAAATATTGGCCAACACTCTACATGCACACATCCAGAATCACAGTTGTTAAATGTGGTCTTCTCATGGCGTATGAGATGTCCAATATTTATCTTATAACAATGGGAAGAATTCCATATGCCTTTTTCACTGCAGATGCGTGTACACAAGCAGTAAAAAGCATGTTAGGTCAAATTGCTGGAAGCTTAGGACAAGCCAAGACAGTTGCATCAAACTGTAATGAAGAGGTTCCCAAGTACACAAAAGGCAACTAGAGAACGACTCTCATTCTTCAGGAAAAAATTAAGAAAGCTTTCTGTCTGACAGAAAACTAGGTTAGAGAAGCTCCAAGCGTGAGTCATGTACATCAGGAGAATAACGTGGCCTGTGTGGAATCGTACGTACACTATGGGAGCACAACATAAACATTCAGAAACCACGCCTTGTTCTTATTAGGTGCCACCTGCGCCATTCCCAGCATCGCTGTTATGTTTGAGGCCGTACTTGCAGCTCCTGTGTCCCTCCGTCTTGCTCAGGGTCGTCTTCTCTTTCCCGACTCTCCAGTTTCCAAGCACAGGACCCTACTTCACGCACCGTTTCCTCCTGATAACTGAAGCCGTGCCAGCCTCAGCTTTCACGAGCATGTAGTTACGCTTCTTCTGAGACAGCCTTGCTGTCCATGGCACCCATGCGCCGTTCAATGTCCCTCACCAGCGCCGCAATTCACAGGCGTGAGTTATCACTCAGTCGTCCTGTGTGGTATGCCCAGCATGGTATGCATATAAGGCATGGGTATACCAGGCTCGGGGCAGAAGCACCTTAGGCTTCAGAATGACATCATTGCTTTTGAACACTTCGAAGAGGTGTTTCACCACAGATTGGTCTATTCCACTAGGTCTCCTTTACATTTTTGACTGCTGCCACCAAGCATTTATATTGGATCCCCACCAAAAATGAACTTCTTGATATTATCAATCTTTTCTGTTTGTCATGATGTTGTGTATTTGTCCAGTTGTTAGCATTCTTGTTGTCTTGACATTGAGTTGCCATCTGTAGTCTTGGATCCTCATCAGAAAGTGCTTCAAGTTCTCTTCACGTTCAACAAGCAAGGTTTGTCACCTATATATCACAGATGGTTAATCGTCCTCCAATCCTGATACCACAATTTTCTTCATATAATTCAGCTTCACTGATTATTTTCTCAACATACAGATTGAATAATCATAAAAGGATATAACTCTGGTGTACATCTTTTGTGATTTAAAACCTTACAGCACCCTCTTGTTCTGTTTGAAAGGCTGCCTTTTGGTCTCTGAGAAACTCTGCAAGGCCACCATTAACTGCTCTGGAACCCCGTTCTCTGCGAGGCTATCTGTAATTTCTTATGATCCACACAGTTGAATTTCTTTGCATGACCGATAAACACAGAAAAATCCATATGAAATAATGAATGCTCTCTCTTATTCCTCATCTTCTTCTAAACCCAGCATGAATTTCTAAAGCCCCCTGTCCATATACTAGTTTTGAATGACCTTCAGCTAAATTTTACTTGTGCGTGATATTTAGATATTGTTCAATAATCGCCATATTCAGTTGGATCACCTTCCTTTCCAGTGGGCACAAAGAGGCATCTCTTCCAGTCAGTGGCCAAAGTTTTTGCATTTACAAATGAGGGCTTCTATTGTTGCATCCATTGTTGAAAATTCCCAACTGGTATTCCAGCAATTCTGGGTGCCTTATTTCCACCATCAGTGTGCGCTGAGCTTCTTACTTCAGTCCCAGCAACTTGATTATATGCTACCTCTTAACATGGTTGACTGCAGAACAATTTTTTGGATGCAGTGACTCTGTGTACTACTTCCATCACCTTTTGGTGCTTCCTAGGTCATTGATATTTTGTCAATAGAATCCTTCAATATTACAACTCGAGGCTAGAATTATTTTTTTCCATTCTCTCAGCTTAAGAAATCCTGAGTATGTTCTTCCCACCTTCTAACTGCAGGTCTTTGGACATTTCTTCATACTACTTTACTTTGTCTTAATTCAAGTTATCCTTTAAAATCTTTTGTTCAGCTCTTCTTTTACATCATTCCTTCCATTCATCTTTGCTACTCTAGCTTCAAGATACAGCAAGTTACAGAGTGTCCTGTGACATCCACTCGAGTATTTTTTCTTAACTTTAAAAAATCCTTTATTTCCTTGATGCATGATGTCCCTGATGTTGTCATGCAAACCTGTTAATTGGTTATTAGTGTTAAATTGAAGGGCAAGTCTTAAATATATAAGACTGTGAAGCCATTATTTCTTAACATATCCTACACCTAGCTTTTTACATTTTTGAATACAATGTTTCCATCCTTCTCTTTCCTGAAGAATTTTGCTCTAGGGTTTACATTAAGTCAAATGGCTATTTCAAATCATGTTCTTTCAATGAGTCTCTGATATGGGGGAAAACAAAGTCTGAAGGAACAAGATCTGATAAAAGTTTTCTCAAGAAAATTCTTGTAGGACGTTTTCGTATCCTCCAGGAGTTAGCCGTGCAGGTCCTGATTGAAGGAGGGGAAGCAGGAAGTTGTCATGGCATCTTTCCTTCCTTTCTCACACTAATATCGTTTTCAATTTTCTTCAAACTTCATCATCATAAGCCCTCATGATGGTCCTGTGTCTTTTGAGAAAATATATCAAGATTCCAATATAAAAAACCAAACTCCCCTGCATATAGTTGCTTATGACTCTAAGCAATCCTATAGAACTGAGTAGAACTACCCCTGGGGGTTTCCAAGACTGTAACTCTTCACAGAAGTAGAAACCTTTTCTTTCTCCCTCAGAGGAACTGATATTTTTAAACTAATGATCTTTAGGTTAACATCCTAATGTGTAACCACGATGCAACCAGGGATTCTTCTAACAAGATTTCCCTCTTATAATCCTCTCCAAGCAGTTACCATAACTTTCTGAGCTGACCTCTCTGCCTTGAATTTAACTGACCCAGGAGTCCCCCTCGGAAGCTGCTGTTTTGATTGGCTTTAATACACTGGTGTGGACTAGAGAAACAAATCCAGAGACACTCAGAGATATATAAGAGAGAATTTTATATCAAGAAATAATTACCTATCAAGAAAACACCCCAGGCAAGTCCAACTCAAATCCATAAGACCGATACTAGTCCATAAATCCTTCTTCCGACTCACACAGCCACATGCAAGGATGCAGAATGCAGGAGGATCACAGGCCCGTCGGTGTGAATTCATGTGGGTTGAATAGCTGTGCCAGTTTCACGGGGCTCTGGTTGCAACCAGGGCTAGCCAGAGAGAGGGGAAGTTACCAGGACCCTCCTAATGAGAACGCTGTGCCTACACATAGGCACCATCAGGTTGGGACCTGATTGACAGGTCGAATACCATCCCTACACTTTCATATATCTTCAAGTTTACATGAAATTATGTAACTACCACAACACTCGAATGAAATTGTGAGGATGGTACAGGACACAGCCTGCTGTCCTTCTTTTGTACATAAGAGCTGAGTCCTGTAAGCAGAGATGGAGTCTGAACCCTAGTACATTCGGATTCTCTTCAATAAATGTATTCTTACAACAAATGAGCAAGGAGCACATACTAATGGCCAGGCCTAATGGTTTCTGGGATACGAACCTAGTCAACAGGTCTCACTCTCAGAGAGCTGAAGATCTAGCAGAGGGGACCATTGTTTGCCCATAGTGCTGTGTTCTGCTGTGGTGCAAAGCAAGGAAGGCAACCTCTTCCAGGGGGGGCAGGAGGGGAGAGGTGGAGAGACCCAAGGCTTGAGGTGAATCTAGGAACTGTTAAATAGCAAGGAGTTCACAGATGCCCAGCAGAGGGGTTCTCTACATGTAAAGACATGTGAAAGTATGGGGTTTTCAGGAACAGGAATATCTCCAGGATCCAAGCATGGGGTGGGTCACAGAGACCCCAGGGTAAGCACTGGGACTTGATCCTGCCATGGATAGGGTGGTACTCAGGGCAGTCAGCAATGAACTGAAAAATTATCCCACATCCACTGCTACCATGTTCATTGCGAACAGCTGCTGTCACCAAGTCAGCCTTGCCAGTGGTGACCCGTGGACGGGGACACATTCATGGACCACGTGTGGCAGCAGGGAAGTGACAGACTGGTGCTTTCCCTTCACAGCCGCTGAGAGATCATTCTGAGGCCCTGAGGTTGGCTTCTCACATCTGTTTGAGTCAATGCCTATTTGTTAAAATGGTGCTCTTCATGAATATATATATGTATTGTTTCCTAAGCCATTTTCTTTTTTTACAAATGGCAGAGTTCTAGAGACTATTAAAGAAAAAGAAAGCTCCTTTGAAGACTGCCTGAATTTTTATACGAAACTAGTATCTCGTTTAAGATCACAAAGCTGCACGACCCTGATAAAAGCAAACCAAACGCACTGTTATTTTTTTAATATTTTTTAATCATTTTATTAGGGGCTCATACAACTCTTATCCAATCCATACACACATCAATTGTGTAAAGCGCATTTGTACATTCATTGCCCTCATCAT
>NW_022106463.1:2491093-2533723 GCF_000313985.2 Echinops telfairi | reverse complement strand
GGTTTATGGGAGTAGAAAGTCCAGTCTTTCTCCTTTGGAGCTACTGGTGGTTTTGAACTGTTGACCACACAGATGGCAACTGTGCTAGGCAGGGTTCTCTAGAGAAACAAAACCAGGACACTTGTGATTATATATATATTTCTACAGTGAGAAGGAATCTAACAGCTAATTAGTTCACACAGCAATACAGAGGGCTCAATTCAACTCACTCATGGAACAGCTAATATACTGCAATTCCTTCAGCTCACATGGGCTGCCAGATCCAAGGTCAAGAAAGCAGACATGGAATCTTCCCTCAGGCAAGGCAGGCAGAGTCTGCTAGAAGGCATCAGACAGGGTGGGTCAGCAATAGTCAGTAGCTCGGGAACTTATCTAAGCAGTCCCTGGTGGGATCTTGAACTCAAGCAAGGCGACAGGATCCACCAGCCTCAAGCTCTAGCAATGTACATGCCAGCTGTGTGGTGAAGCAGTTCCCGAAGGAGCCTCAAGCTCTAGCAACCGATCCATGGGTTGGCTTGGCCCACAGGTAGTGTAGCACACAGGTTGAGGCAGAGAAATAGCTAAAGCAGCAGCACACTGGACGGATTCAATCCTCTGAGCCCTAGTGGTGTAGTGATTATGTGTTGGACTTCAATCCTCATGATTTGCAGCTCTGATGGAGAAAGATGGGGCTTTCTACTCTTGCAAACACTTTCAGTCTCAGAAACACGGAGGGGGTCACTATGAGTGAGCATTGACAGATGGTAGTGAGTTTTTCAGTTCATTCTAACTACTCAGGGACACTCCTAGGATGTTGAACATGGCTGCTGCTGTACCATCTTGGCTGGCTTTGTTGGAGCTCATTGTTGTAGCCACTATGTCAACCCATCTTGTTGATGCTTTTTTTCCCCCAAAATTTCTTCACGTATCTATATTGAAGACCTTGTCATGAGGCCATCTCGCTGTGTGGTCAAGATATGCCCTCAAGGCAACAAAGCCAGAAAGGTGAGAGGGCACTGCAGAGATATCTCAAATGTCTCAGAAGGAGGAACAACGCCAATGCAATCAAGAGTTTGGGGAAATACAGTAGTCTCCTGATCAAGACCACCTACCCAGGAGAGGGGCTTCTTTCAGCACGGCCAGAATTCAAAATTCTATGTTCAGAGGTTGACAATGAACACATACAAGAGTGTTTCTAAAAATGCACAGTCAAAATGGGAATCGGGAGATAATGGAGCTTTCCCACAAACTCTGGGAAATCCCCATGTACAATGGGTCTCTGCCTGATCCAATGAGCAGGTGAGGCAGCTCCCTCAGACAAGCTCAGCAGTCCCGTTTGCCACCCCCCACCACCACCCCCCTAGCAAAAGACAATCATTTCTACCTGATAAAGGGCTGTCAGGGAAGAAAAAGAAATGGTCAAAGAAGAAGGAAGTGGAAAATGAATGAGCACTTAGCACAGAGGGACCGTCTATCAGAACCATCTGAAAAGTTGCTCTAAAACTCTCCCCTGAAAACCGGTCCAGTCACACGGAAACACTCCCTCAGGGGATAAAAATGCTGAAGCTGAGGTGTAAGAAGAAGACAGAGCAGCCTAATTAAGCAGATCACAATCTGTTCCTTTCTGCCTAACCTCCTCTTTGCCTTGGGGTCACCAGTAGGCCACTGCTAACCTTCCTTTAAGTGAGGTGAGGAGCCATGGAGGAGGGGAGGGCCAGAAACTTAAAACAAAACAAGAACTTCCAATCACCTCAGTCTGTTCTAGGTTTCAATTAAGACATTAATTAGGGAACAACTGCAATTGCAGTGTTACTCAGCACTTCAGTCAGTCAGGTCCCCCCCCCACACACACACACACATTTAAAAGTTTCGGAGATGCTGGTTGGCACCAGTAGTTTGAGAGGGAGGGAAGGAAGGCCTCTCAGTTCATGGGCTGAAATGGGGAAACCCGTCAACTTGCTAAGATTTATAGAAACAAGGGCATTGTGTGTTCAAAAGGAGATTGGTATGTTTGATCTCCGGGTTATTGATTTACCTTTTCCACACGATAACATTCATTAAGTGAGATAAGTAAATGTTGATGTGTTCCTTTTCAATTGTCAACAGGTGAAAACACAGAGGCAGACATCACAGGGCGGAACTTCAATCCATTATCAATGGGCTGAGACAGAAATAATTTTCCTACCGTACCATTACCTGGGATGACTTATGACTCCTGAAGTACAAAACCGCTTTTATTTTTGGTGACTCTGTGTGTGTGTGTGTGTTTACATGAAGTTCAAAGGACTCAAAGCCAGAGAGAGAGAGACGAAGCTACTCAGTGACAATTTCTCAAGATGTTGAGCCCTTGACTCCAGCGTCGAATTAAAGTCTGCACTTACTCATCGTGAGACCTCTTTTAAGCCAGCCCAGTTTGCTGGAACCACTAGACCCGTGGACTCTTTGTTATTTGTAAAATCAGCAGCTCATTATACTGGCTCCCTGCTTTCAGTCATTTAATTGGGATGATAGTTTTAATGATGCAGTCTGTAGAATTTCTATCTGGTGATTGTTTTTTTAAAAAGTCACTGCTACTGTCTATACAACTATGTAGTTATCTCTGAAGTCAATCGAGGTAGCCACGAGGTAGTAAGTGCCTCTTTAAGTCCCTCTATAATGGACCTTCCCTACCCACTGTCATTGAGTTGAGTCACCAGGGCCTGAGAAGACAGAGTGCAACTATACCATTGGGCTTCTGAGTCTACAAATCTTAATGGGAGCAGACAGCCTCATGCTTCTCCTATGGAATGGCAGTGGACAGCCCAATGCTTAACACACTGTGCCATCAAGAATCCTTAGCTATCCGATCCAATGTCTGACTCCAATGTCTGCCTTAGTTTCCTGATGTTGCTGTAAGAGTAAAAACGTAGATGAATGACTAATGTGTAAGGAGGTTTCAAAAAAACTCATGGGAAGTGGAATGAAAAAAGAATGGAATTTTACCAAGAACTCTTTGAAGCCCCCTTGCATTGTCTCTCCGTCCACAAACTAGATGTCTACATTCAGGGCACTGCCTCTGGAACAAACTCTCTCTCTTGGGGGGCTAGCTCTAGGGGTCGTCCTTGTCTTCGTGTCTCAAAGCTCCTGGGCTCCTTGGCAGCATGCACAGGGCGTTTATCTTGCTCCCACGGGTGGTGCTTTGTTTCTCTTTCAAGCTTACCTGCTCTATTTATGCCTCAAAAGTCATTAGGTTTAAGAAACACCCTACACTGATGGAACCTCATTAACGTGACAAAGAATGTCTTATTTCCAAATGGGACTATTTCCACAGAGAGGGCATTGTTTTTATAGATAGGTGACATGGACTCAAAACCCACTCAGAGCAACCCTCTGCTCACCCCCAGGTCCTGCACCGTCATCACAATGGTTCTTATCTCTGTGCCCACTGTTGCAGGACTGTCTCAACCTATCCTGTTGAAAGTCTTCTTTCTTGCTACCCCTCTGCTTTACCAAGCATGACGTCCTTGGTGCAGTGTGCATATCCAAAGTACATTGTTTGGAGACCAAGTTTCAAAATCCTAGCCTTGGAGGAGCATTCTGACTGTACTTCTTCTAAGACAGACCTGCTTGTGCTTTTGGCAGTCCATGGTAACTCAGTATTTCTTGCCAGTGCCATATTTCAAAACACATTCATTCTTCTTCTGTCTTCCTCATTCAGAGTCAACCTTCACATGCGTGCGAGACCCTTGAAAACCCCTGGCTTGGGTTAGGCACATCTTAGTCCTTAAAGGAATATCTTTACTTTTTAACTCTCTAAAGAGGTCTTGTGTTTGAGGACACAATCCAATCCACAACAGTGTCTTATATATATGGAAAAATAACTAAGATAATGAGACATTCTTATAGTACATGATACTTTTTGTTTTGTGAATTGAATATATTGGCAACCACTTTCATTTTCATAACTGCTTATTTTAGAGATAAGAAAATTATTAAATAGATGTCATTGTTGTGGTGGTTAGGCGCTGGAGTGTCAGTTTCGACTCCTCACAACTTCTACTGTGCACAGTAGAAGGAAACATCTCCAGTCCTGCACATGCTCAGATTGTCCTTTGTTGGAGCCCATTGTTGCAGCCATTGTGTAAATCCACCACATGGAGGATCTTCCTGGTTTTCGCTGCCCTTCTACTTCACCAAGCATGATGTTCTTCTTCAGCAACTGGTCTCTCCATCTCTGCCTGTAAGGAGCATTCTGGCTGTAGATCTTTGAAGACCGATTTGTTCTTTCTTTTGAAGACTCTCTGATACTTTTGATACTCTTCACCAACACTGTAGTACAAATGCATCAATTTCCCTTCATTCTTATTTATTAAATATCCAACTTTCACATTCATAAGAGACACCTGAAAATACGATGTGGTGCATCAGGCGTACCTTAGTATTCAACATAACATCTTTGCTTTTCAATAGTTTAAAGACGTCTTGTGCAGCAGATTTGTCCAAAGCAATGCAGTGTGATCTCTTAACTGCTTCTCTCATGAACATTGATTATATACAGCGAGATGAAATCATTGACAACTTCAATCTTTTCTGTTTATCATGATGTTTCCTATTGGTCCAATTGTGAATCTTTGGGTGGTCTTTACATTGAGTTGTAACCCAGACTGAAGGTGGCAGTCCTTGATCTTCATCACCAAGTGCTTCAAGTCCTCCTCATTTCAAGCAAACAAGGTTACATAATATGCATATAGCAGTTGATTATCCAAATATTTTTTCAAAAGCCTTCCTTGGACTCTGCTTATCTGAGTTATTACCCATTGTTGATGTGGTTTAGCATCTCTCGAGTTGCCCATGGGCCACAGATAAACAAAACCCTGCTGGCCCTGGGTCACCCCCATAATTAGTTGTTTATTTGTTTATTGATATTCACAGGGTTTTTGGAAGTAGATCACCAGACCTTTCTTCCTTGTCTTTCTAAATTTGCAGTCTCTACTAAAACCTGCTCAACTCCATACCAACTCGGTTGGGTGGTGACGGTGCAGAACATTCCTTGGCTAATCCTTAAACACAGGTGTTCTGCATGAAAGGCAAGACTATACCATTGCCCTATTCATTCTGTTGGCGTCACCCTTTGGCTTGCCAGGCTCCCCTGAGGAGACTGTGTAAGTGTGCATCTCTCCTGGCTTTTTTATCACCGAGGCAGTTTTCAATTTTCTGAAGACAATATTACTTTAAAATAATTTGTAAATCTTTGGGACATAAACAATTCTGAAGAGGCAAGATGAGGGCTGTAGGATGGATGGAATAAGGTTTTCCAGTGGAACTCTTGTAGGACAGCTTTGAGGAGTGAGCAGAGGCAATGTCCAAATTGGGGGGTAGGTAAAAAATTCAGAAAAACTTACTGAAGCTTTTATCTTACCAATGCAGTTTTCAATTTCCTTAAAACTTCTTCAAAATAAGCCCCTGTGATCATCCTGTGTTCTTCCAGAAAATCTATCAAGATTTATCTTTTAGTCATCACCAAAATCAATGGCTATAGCCTTCTGAACTGATCTCTCCAGCTTGAATTTAGCTGGCCCAGCACATCCCTTAGGAAACTACTATTTGGATCAGATTTTTTAAAGGCATTGCTACAAGATGAAGATAGGTACATTACTGAGAGAACTTGTCTATAGTCTTCCATAGATGACAAAGACAAATATATATATATGCGTGTATGAAGTAGAACCCTGGGTAGCAATATTTTTTGACTTTTATAATCCTAAAAGCAGGGGCCTTGTATTATTCATAAGTTTACCTCCAGAGCCTAAAATGGTGCCTGGTATCAATATTTTATGGAAGTGAACTGAGAAGGGAACAAGCAAGCCAAAGACAGTGCTTCGGATTATGTTGTTCCTTTTTAAAGAGAGGGATCATGAGAGTAGCAATTCACACACACACACACACAAAGGCTACAATCCTTGGGCTTCATCAGCAAGTGCTTCAATTCCTCCTCACTTTCAGCAAGCAAGGTTGTGTCATCTGTAAATCACAGTTGCTAATAAGCCTTCCTCTAACCCTGATGCCACATTGTTCTGCATGTAAGCCAGCTTCTCTGGTGATTTGCTCCGCATTCAGATTGAACAAGGAAACCGAGAGGGCACAATGCTGATGGACACCTTTCCTGATTTCAAACCATGCAATATTCCCTTGTTCTGTTCACACATCTGCCCCCTTGATCCATGTACAAGTTCTAAATAAGCCCAAAGACGTGTTCTGGAATTCCCGTTATGCTCAGAGTTATCTATAGTTTATGAAGGTCCACACAGTGGAATGCCTTTGCTTAGTCAAGGAAACACACGTAAGCAACTTTCTGGTATTTTTTGCTTTGAGCCAAGATCCATTTGACACCAGCAGTGATCTTCTTTGGGGGATGTCATGATAGCTCATGGAGAAGGACAGACAGATTGGGACTCTTCTGCCAGTTTCACAAGGTTCAATTTGTGGTGTCAAAAGACATCTTCTTTTCTTCTTAGGCCTTGGCCTTTTGGAGAGGAGCCAAAGATCAACTCAGAGAAACAGCAGAACTGCACCGTGTGAGTTCTATATTCAACTCTGCCGCAAATGCCCCTTGTGTTTTCAGCACAATGGCTTCATTTCTTAAGGCATCTGTTTCCTTAAGTGCATGAGGGAGAATTTGGGTTACCAGAATTTGGGGCACCATACATCTACCATGGCACTTGCCAAAAACACCATACACCATACATCTGCCAGGCACTTGCCATGCACAAGGGCCTGTTTTAGGTGTTGGCATATGTGCCCACTACTGCCAAGTCATATTTGATGCATAAGGACCCTCCAGGGCAGAGTAGAATTGTTCCGTGGGGTTTCTGAGGCTGTACAGCTTTACATAAACAGACAGCGTCATCTTTCCCCTAGGGAGTGGCCGGTGGATTATATTTGCTGCCCTTTTGATTAGCAGCCTAATCAGGGCTTCTTGTTGTCACACAGCAGGGACCAAGACAAAGGAAGGCCCTGATTTCTGGAAGAGCACATTCTTGGAGATGAATGGCTAAGATGTGAGGAGGTGATGAGTGACAAGACCAAACCAAGGATGGCTTCAGCACTCCTAGAAAAAAACCAGCGTCCAAGTCAGGTCATGAATCAAGTGCCTGTTGGGAACTCTGTGAGTGAAATATCGTGAATAGAGTCACCACACATGATAACACCTTAAAACGGAAAATAGCCCTAGCTATTACACATTTTAATGCATAATTTTATAACTGAACACATGGAGGAGGGAGGGAGGAAAAAAGATGAGTAAATGGACAGATAGATGAACCGGAAATAGAAAAAAAGATGATAGACAATGGGTAGATAGGGAGGTAGGCTGTCAGGTAGATATGTAGGCTGGTAGGAGGAAGGTAGATTGGAAGAGTTCAATAGATAAAGCTCAAGTCATATTATGTATACAAATTTATACCCATTTTCCCCTTCTCAACAGTGAGGCATGAGCATTTTCTCGTCACCCCTAGATTATCAATAGTGGTGTGTTGAGCTGGTGGGTTCCTGTGTACAAAAACTCATTGTTGCTAGTACTTCCTCCCAACTTTATAATCAGTGGTTCAGGGACTTGGTTTAAAGTCATCCATGGTGGAGTATTTATGCCATGGAAATTGGCAAGTGTTACAAATGAAGGCTTTTAATATTTTCTTTCCTTTCTTTGTTTTTAAGGACAGGCAGTTGTTTAACAGTCGCCAGCATCCCACTGATATTAAGGTCACTTGCAACTCTATATTGCTGGGATTTGTGCTCATATGCTCCCAGTAAGAGATTGGATATTTTCCCTGAGAACTATCACTGTTGTAACAAGAAAGGCAACCCCCCAGCCCCACCCCCCAAAAGAGAAAAAGACAGAAAGCTCATTCTGGAAGGTGTACTGAGAAAAGCCTATTCGTCTTAGTCTTGGTACGTGGTCCGATGTGAGGATTTGTCCACTTCAACAACTGTCTTTTTAGGGCTCTGGAACATGTCTAGTCATATGAGGGTGGGAATCCTGTCTGGTTTCATTTAATTGCCTACAGCTGTACGAGTCCCTTCTGCTGCTAATCTAAGGAAACCAGCTTTTTGGTTAACCTCCTTGTTTATTTAAACTCCAAAGCCACAGCATTTTCCCCCCATTTATTTCTTTCTTTATGCATTCTATTATTTAATCTTCTGCTTTAGAAACTGAGCAGGTAAATTGGACGAAGGACTCACTCCTGAACCTGCTGTGGGTCATTCCAGTGATCATCAGGACTTATTCCACAGGAAGGGAGAAGAAAAGTTTTCATACCTGAATGTCACCAGAGATTGGTCATCAAACTGCCTCAAGTAGGCCAAGCAGGCTAGAAAAGGAAGGTCATGGTTATGTCCGCACTTTGATGTGTGACCAACCCCTGTCTTCATGTGGATCTCTCTGAATTTCTATGATTCTCCAGCAGGCATTCATGCCACATTCAAAGTGGGATCTTAACCCATCCTACGTGGACTCCTCGAAGCACCAAAAAATATTGAATCCACCTGATTTGGCTGCAGTTGCATGAAAGCCATTGTTCTAGATAGTTCAGACCTTAAAAAAGAGTCCCAAATAATAAAGAGTGTTTCTTAGGAAGAGACGTGGAAGGAGCAGAATGTACTCACTAAATGGAAACACTAATGCCTGGCTCTGCCAACCCACTCAGATTCTATTTAGTCTACCATCCATTTAAATACAAATGGACTTAAATGCTTTCTCATCGCTAACAAGATTACAAACAGCATGCTAGACTTATTCCAGATTGGTACAGTTCAGCACACTAGAAAATGCTCACGCACACACACACACACACACACACAAAGACAATTTAGAGTTTGACCATGTGACAACAGAGAGAAGGCATGAAAGGAAGGTAATTGGCTGATAATGCAAAACTTCTGGGGTCATTTAGCTCAAGGAACAACAGCTTTACATATCTGACTGGTCCTCTCATGTAGCCAAAGATATTAATAATGACTCGTAAAGAAACAGCTTATAATAATCCATATGGCATTTATTTAAACTACAAACCCACCACCAATAACTGTGTGCTGACTCATAGTCACCCTAGAGCGACAAAGTAGAACTGCCCCGTGGGATTTCTGAGACCGGAAGTACTTACTTTCCCCCTTGGAGTAGCTGGGGGGTTCGAACCTCCAACCTTGTTTTGTTAGGTGCCCAGGGCATAACCTGCAGTGCCACCAGCTATTCTATGACATTTATTAATATAAGAAAAAAAATCTTTTAAAACAATTTAGCTCTTTTTTTTCAACGTAATAAAATGTTTGGTATTTAAATGGCTTCTCCTTTTCTAACTATGAAAAACAAACAATAACTTCTATGAGAAACCTGCTGATTTAGGGCCATCTGAGGTGCTTGCAAATACTCCCTTGACTGGCTGAAACCCCCTTTCCTCCACTTTTCACGGAGCCATTTCTTCTCAAGATTCTCCAAACCAAAAACCCATTGTCATCAAGTTGAGTCTGACTCATAGCTTCCCTATAGGACAGAGTAGAACTTCCCCATTGCGTTTCCAAAGATGTCTATCTTTAGTCATAGGGTGCCTCATCTTTCTCCTGAGAAGCAGCTGGGGGTTTTGAACCACTGACTTTGAGGATAGCAACCCAACTCATAACCCACTACCCGCCCCCCACCCCCCGGGCAGGGTGTGTGTGTGTGTGTGTCCTTAATCATCACTGATGTAACCACTGCTGCCCACCAAATGCCGTTCTAGGTACATCATTACTAACTTAGTTCCTTTTGTATGAATCTATGAGTTTCTTGTGGTTAAACTTGTGGCTGCCCTGGGATTTCCAACTCACAACAAGTATATAAGACAACGTAGAAATGCCCCCATAAATGTCAAGACTAGAAAGTGTAGTCTTTCTCACAGGGAGTGGCTGGTGGTTTTGAACTGCTGCCCTTATGGGTAGTAGCCTCAACAGGTAACCACTAGGCCACCAGGTCTCCCTACGGTTACCATCCCCTTTTTGTGGCTGAGGAATCTGAAGCACAAGGTCACAAGGATTTTACTTAAGGTCACATAACAAGGCCGTGGCAGAGTTCAGGTTTGGAATCTGGCAGGTTAGCTTCCCAATAAGCTCTCCCTCATGGCCCCCTCGCGGCCAATCCCCCTCCACATGCTTTGTCACCGCACCGTGGTGTTGGCAGCTGCTGGTTTCATGACATGTCGAACACTGTCTCTTTTGCTGTATGAGCAAAGACAAGTAAGTCCTACTGCAGCCAGGCAGGGACCAGGTTATTCCTGCAGTGCTTTGTGCAAGGCCGAGTGCTTTAGACCAGTAAACTTTGCAACCAAGTTCAGTTCCCCTACCTCATTTCCAAGGCCACAAACAGAACCTACTGCTGAAGATTAGCTGATCGTCTGAGAAAAGTCTAACGTGTTCTTGTATCTGCGTCCGCAGCAGACATGCCACTGACAGGGTCATGCTCGGGAGCAGAGGGTATGCGAATAAAATCCCTTCATCTGACTCTTCTAGCCACGTCTCTGCAACTCCCACCCAGTGATTGGGTGGGACCACCCAGATACAGTGTGTGGAACACTAATAGAGGGGATCGGTTAGTACTCATTGCAACGCCTCTGGAAGAATGAGTCCCCTCAGAAGCTAGAAGAGAGAGAATTCCTGGGACCACAAGGAAGAAGAGATGCAGCAGAACCAGTCTGAAAAACCTGCCTGAGGTGCTAGAGGTCAAGATCAATGGTATCACAGGCAGCCACGTGGGGACTATGGGACAGAGCAACAAAGGAACCACCCCGCAAAACAGAGCAGAGGAGCAGCCCTGCAACGATGAGACCGTGGGCAGAGCAGAGGGTGGGCAGCCTGACCAAGGTAAAGAGGCAGAGGCCAAGGAGCCACAAGGCTGAAAAGTTAAGGACAAGGAAGAGAAGGTAGGCTTCTAGTTGAGGAGAGATGTTACCGTGGACCAATCACTATATACTCATCGTGTACTTGTGATAACCTGTTAACTTCCCTAAGGAGCCCCCATAACGATGAGATTTGTCGGTGAGTTATGTGTGCCCCTGCAGGGCATTATCAAGCCCAGCAGAAAACCAGAGTGGCCCTGGGAAGAACCGTTGGTGTGAGAATACGGTAAGAGAAGAAGGGGATGGAGGCGTGTGTCTGGCCTCTCGGTCTGGGGGCAATTGGCCATAGAGGCCTTGGTATAGGTAATTGGCCGATGATGCAAAACTTCTGGGGTCATTTAGCTCAAGGAACAATATCTTTACATATCTGACTGGTCCTCTAGCGTAACCAAAGATATTAATAATGACGAGTAAAGAAATAGCTTATAATAATCCATATGGCCTCCAGAGGAAGTCAGATATGGATTCGGAGCTGGTCTCCATGCATCGATTTGGTTTTCACATGAGGGAAGTAAGATGCACTAAGCTGTGCTTAGTTTCCTGAACTGCAGATGTTCCTGAGGTCGATTCCTAAGTGCCTTCCAGCCGCAGTGCCCTGTGTGATGGGTTACCATTCTGGACTCCAGGCCTGCGGCCATGCTCCCCTTTGGGAGGGAATTCTCGGTTACAGGACTAAGGTGGGGCTCCTCCCTGACCTTAGTTGATGGTGTCAGCCAAGTCATGGGTTTTGTTACCTTGGGGGGCATCTTTATTTTTTTAATGTAGGTATTTTAATCATTTGGGGTCAGTGGGGGGGCTCTTACAGCTCTTATCACAATCCATACATTCATCCTTTGTGTCAAGCACATTTGTACATGTGCTGCCATCTTTATATTCAAGACATTTTCTTTCTACTAGAGCCCTTGGTTTCAGCCCATGCCCCCCTCCCCCACCCTTCCTCCCTCATGAACCCTTGATAATGTTTTCATGTCCTACACTGACCGATGTCTCCCTTCATCCACTTTTCTGTTGTCCATTCCCCTGGGAGGGAGTTATATGTCGATGATCATTGTGATGATCACTGTAATCAGTTACCCCTTCCTCCCTCCACCTTCCTCTTCCCCTCCTGGTCTTGTTATTCTCATTATTGGTCCTGATGGGGTTTCTCTGTCCTGGATTCCCTGTGTTTCCAGCTCATGTACACTGGTACAGATAAGAGCAGGGGGCCATCTTTCAAACTACTAGAAGGTGTGACTGAAGTCACCATCCTTGTCTCTGGGAGCGTGGTTGGCTAAAGGACAAACAACACCTCTATCAAAGCCATTCCTCAGTCTACAAGAACCATCTGGGACACAGAGAGAAGGCCCGGGACCATGGGAAGAGCATGTCTAAGATCTTTGTCTGAAGTGGTGGAGGCCGCTGAGACCAGATGCACCAATATCTGTGGCATACAGTCACAAAGGAGCAGGGCTGAGATAATGAGGTACTTGATCCTTGATCTGTCCCAAGGCAAAAATAACAGGTGGGCTGGCTTCCTGATACACAGAGGCAGAGGCCAAAGGACCATGTGCCTGAAAGGCCGAGGACCAGCGACAGACTCAGTTGTTGGCGGAGGAGAGGTGTTGCTGTGGATTAATGACTGTACCCTTGCTGTTTACTGAGCTTGATTTGGGGTCACTTATTACCTTTTCTAATAACCCCCTTTAGAGGTGAATATCGTCTATGGGTTCACTGTGGTCATTGCAAGGAATGATCAAACCAAGCACAGACATAGACTGATGTGGGAAAAACTCTTAGTGTCAAATAGGTAATGGAGGATGGAGCGTGCAGGCAGGACTGACCCCTAACTTGTGGCAATAGGGAAGTCAATGAGGGTCAGATATGTCCACCTGCATTGCCATTCGAAACACATTCATCTCTACAGGCTATGCCAGATAGTCAAGCAGAGAGAAGCAATTCTCAGGTCTGTCTCTATAATTCCATAAGGTTTCAAAGTAATCTCAGTTCTCAATGTGTTCTTTGAATAACGGGTGGTGAAAGGAATGTGCTTGCCTCTCTTACACGTGGTCCAGAAAGCCCAGTGTGTTTTTAACTATGGGCGACATTTAGCTTTGAGACCCATGCATGATATTTGAGACTTCATTCTCAAATGGCCACTGTTGGGTTGTGGAGAGAAGGGCAATCTGTGTTTGAATCCCAATGTTGACACTTACAAGCCTTGCAAGATACCCTTATCTATAAAACGGAAGGCCTGGTGGCACTGTGGGTTAAGTGTTGGGCTGTTAACCACAAGATTGGCTGTCCAAGCCTGCCAGGCCCTCTGTGGGAGCCTTAAGAAGTAATTTCTCTGCCCTATAGGACCCTAAGAGTCACGTATCAACTTGATGGCAACGGGTTTGGTTTGGTTTAGTTATAACGTGGGACTGGGGGCACTTACTGTAAAGAGTTATTGAGTAAATTAGGTGAAACACTGTTTGTGACACAGTAGGCCTTTACGTTTAATAAATGTGATTCTACCTTCTTTGGAGGCAATAAAGGTCATAGCTAAAGATAGCTGCTCAAAATACAAAAAAACACTCTTTGATGGATAAGCTTTTAGACCAAGAGCATGTTCTTAAAGTTCAGAATGTTTTGAAGTCACTTTTAAGGATGGGCATCCATGGCCCTTCCTCCTGAACAGCACAGGATCGAGAAGTTAGCTATGTGGTGACTTGTGCCTGCTGCAGCCCCACATGACCGTCAGGCCAGCGGCAGGCTTGCCTGTGGGAGGGAGACCCTGTGAGACAGGGATTTGAGTTTGGGTCATCAAGCTTCGGGTGTGTGTGTGTGTGTGTGTGTGTGTGTAAAATCCTGCCAGGTAGAGGCTCGAGTGTGGGTTGTGGAAGTTCTGTAGGGTGGGGACTTGTGTCCTCGTCCTCATCAGGCTGAAGGAAGGAGGGTCTGTGGTGACGTGTCTGGAACGCGGCCTTGTGTTCTGATCCTGTGGTCTCATCTGTGGGAGATCCTGTGTGCAATGAATGAGAAAAGACATTGTTGGAGGGAAGACTATCTCTGCTTGTGTGAACTGCTTCTAGAGCTACTTCTAGAGTTACTGTTAACTTCTCCTATAGGTACATACATATCAACAAACATATACATGAACACATATGTGTCCACACATGAGCACTGAACACACACACACATAAACCACAGCCTCACCAAACATAGACGTACACCACACATAACACACTAGACCTACATGAGGTAGGCTTCCAAAAGTTCATGAAAAAAATTCCATTATCTTTCCATTTTCCACCAACTTTTTGGTGCCACCCCCTCCATGCATAAGCATAGCACACCCATGAGCCATGCACCATACACACACACACACACACACACACACACACACACACACACACACACACACACACACACACACACACACACACACACACACACACACACACACACATGCTCACCCATGCATTACACATGCGCCATTAGAAACCCCCTGCTGTCAAGTCAATCCTAATTGCAAACACACCATGTGCTAGGGAGAACCAGTGCTCTGCCACGCGCTCAGAGCCGGGCTACTTGTGGAAGCTGATGTCCACCCCAGGCTCTCATCTGCTGCCCCGGTTCAGGTTGCCAACTTAGGTAATGGATTGTGTTAGTCTGGGTAGACTAGAGCAACAAATCCATGGACACGCATATGTGTATAAGGAAGAGGTTTATATACCAGAGGAATTGAACATGGAGAAAACATCCCAACCCAGTCCAATCCAAGGCCATCAGTCCAATATTAGCCCATATGTCCGATACCAATCTATAAAGTCCTCTTCAGACTCACGAAACACATGCAATGATGCCGAATGCAGGATGACCACAAGCCAGTGGGTAGAAAGTCTTTGGGTCCAGTGGCGTTGTAAGCATCTCAGTGCTGGCAGGGGTCTCTCTGTGCCTTCTCCAGCTTCAGAGGTCTGGTTGAGTCCATGTGGCTTGTCTTCTGCAGTGTCTCCCAGGGAGTGGCAGAGAGAGAGCGAGAGAAAGGTGTTTTCCACCTCTAAGAAGGAAGTACCAGATTTCCCAGAATTCTCAGGAGAAGGCCATACCCACACAGAAGTCTCATTGGCTATCTCCAGATTGACAGTCTAGACTCCACCACTACACTCTTAATCTTTAAATTCACACCAGATTAGGTGAGGACCACATCGATTGATCTTATAAACATGGGGATAAACCTGGGAAACTTATGTACACCACAAACATGTTTATATGTACTTATATACCACAAACAACACATGCAAATCACATACATACTATGTACATATACCACATCAAACTCACCAGAAACATAGTATATATATACATACATATATATGCACAAGTCATACACTCACCACACATACACACATATACACACATACGTATATACCATACATGCACATATGCTATATACATACTACACCTATACAAATGGTTGCACAAGCAACATACTCACCCTACCTATACACATACCACACATGAATACAACACACACGTGCACACCAGGTGCATGCAAATGTGTACAAACACTACATACCCACCAGATATATAGTACTCCACATATGGACACAACATACCTACACAGCACACAGGCATACCACACACCTACCATAATATGCACAATTCACACACACACCACATACATACACATGCCATATAGATGTGTATATATATATACACACTGCACCCAAACACCAGACACACACACAAATGTATGCACAAACTGCACACACACTCCATCTATACACACATCACACATGAACACAATGTATCTATACACACCACACACCCACCACGTGTATGAACCAATCACACACCCACTACACACACACCACATGCATACCATGCACACATACAAATCACCCACAGAGGAGACCAGGCAATTGAATGCATAGTAGCCACCCCCTGTTCAATGCAGTGTGATGGGGGTTTGTTGGTGTAAGATCACTTCACTTGTGTTTGCCTCTCTGTGCCTGAAGCAAAAGAAGCCAGCGTGGCCCAGCTGTGCCCTGTACGGACCCCGTGAGTCTCCTGGCAGGGGCCACGCAGGAGCCTCCATCAGCAGACTGAGCGAAGGGTCGCAGGGCCCTCTCAGGAGTGCTGGCGGCCTCTTGTCCTCTCACACAGCTCTTCTGTCAATAGCCACGGCCATGGGGCTGCTCTGGAGACAGCCTGGTGCTACAGAGGTTTGATTCACAGCTCTTCCATCTGCCAGTGTTCAGGAAGGGTACATCGGGTCACCCTCTAATGGTGGACAAGAGTCCTGCCTTCCTCAGGAGAGCCCTCTGTGTCAGGGGTGAGGGGAATCTGTCCTCTGTGTGACCTGACTGGTGCGAATGGCACTTCAGGGGCATCCTTTCTGAGCTGCTGGGCATGTCTACCTCTCTGGCCACCCACGCTCGCCTCCTCCTGGCCCCCTGGAGTCTGCTCACCGAGGTTGCCAGCGCTGTAGGAGGCTTGAGCTCAGCAAGCCAGCCCCCAGCTCAGGGAGAAAAAAAAAAGCCTCTGTTATGATTGTTTTGGGTCTTGGTAATGTGATCGACCCTTCTTCAGTAAACTCCACCCTGCTAGGAGGAGCCCAAACAAGGAATATCCATTACACAAAGAATTCCAAAGCTGCTTTTTCTCCCAGCGCCTCTCAGCCACAATGCTGACCATTGTTTACACTTTAATTAACTTCTGTTTTACTGATTTATTTTTTAAAAAGAAAGAAAAAAGAAAAGAAAAGATGAATTAGTCTCATACTTGGAGTTGAATTATTGCAATCTGAAACTGCTCATACCTTTCTTGAGCACTTCAAAGCCGAGCCAAGCTTGTTTATGTGCAGGAAATCAAATTAGCAAAATGATTACAGTGGCTTAATGGCTTAGGGTGGTCAGGTCGATGAGAAACAGTCATTGAAAAAGTCCCCCCCTCCCCACCCCTCCAAGCCCCTAGCCTCAATGGGACTCCTTTCAGTCAATTCTGTGGGTGGGTTTGCTGGCTTCCGGTTGGGCGGTTAAAGGGATACGGCCGCCCCAGCACTCACACGTGTAAAACTCCATCTATTTCACCAGAAAAAGTTCCAGTGAGAGGGAAAGAGGAGGATGGAGGTGACCTGTGGAGGAAGATGCCTGCCTCCCCCACCAAGCGCCCTGTGAATACAGACCGCAAGCTGGGAAATGAGAGACACGGCTGAATAGGAAACGAAACGAATGGCATAACTCAACAACAATAAAGCCTGGACCCCTTCAGAAATAACAGCGCATGCAGCCTGTGTTGTACACACTGGGATCCCAAAGAAGGCTGCTGACCACGTGGTAGGCAACTCCAGGAAGAAGAATTAGACTCCAGTGGCTGCACATGGGACCCCCGGTGGTGTCCTGGTTACGTGTTGGGCTGCGATCTGAAAAGTCAGCAGTTTGAAACCTCCAGCTGCTCTGATGGAGAAAGATGAGGCTTTCTACTCCCAGCAAGAGTTACAGTCTCAGAGTCTCAGGACTGAAGACCAATTCTGCCCTGTCCTACAGGGTCACTGCGAGTCGGCCTGGACTAGATGGTAGTGAGTTTGATTGGGGTTTGAGGGTCTGAACATCCTCCCTCCACACGCACTACTTCTGTCACACAAAAAGAAGGGCCTCCTTTCTGAGTGTTCTACAGCCACGAGGAAGCCCCAAGCGTCGGAGACACAGAAATATCCACAAGGAAATCAGAGACGGGGACCTTGAATGCGAGTCCTTTGTCCAGAGTTTAATTAACCCCCTTAATACGGGGATGTGTTCATCTGAAGCTTAATGATGGCCAGGATTCTGAAATGACCTCATAAAATAACGCTGGACTTAAAAACCACTCGTAGGACCAGAAAGTCGTGTTTAAATTTGCTGGGAATGCTATCCTTGCTATCTGCCCAATGTCTTTACAGAAAACACCAAGCCAAATCTCCCCTCCACCCCCCCACCCTAAACAAACAGATGGCCCTCCCAAGCAGCAAGTTCCCAGCTGTGAAAGAGAAGAAACCAGAGTAGGAACCAAAGCTGGGGTTGGAACAAATTCATGGGGATTCGATTCTCTGCTGACAATTTACATTAGAATCCGATATATGACATCTAAAAATTGTCTGAACGAGTGACATGTAGATTCTGTCAGCAAGAAGTCAAAACGAAATGAAGAGGTTGCGAGGCCTGAAATCAACTTCCTAAGGACTATGCATTGAGTGACTAACCTCAAGGTCCACAGTTCAAACCCACCAAGAGTTCCTCAGGAGACATATGAGGCTTTCTACTCCCATAAAGAATTACAGTATCAGAAACCACTGCAGCAGTTCTACTATGCCCTATAGGGTCACTGTGCATCAGAATCAACTCAGTGGCAATGGTAGTGTCTGTGGATACGGTTGCTGTCAGTCAGAACTGATGCAATGGCAGTGAGTATTATCCTAGTTCTTTATTTTTTAAGCACCGAAGCACACATGACTACACTCCAATCCTCGGTTGTTCAAATGGACAGAACCTCCGAGACTAATCTGTTCCTTGAACAAGAAACTCAATTTATCATCTGTAGGTTCTATACACGAACTCTCGGTGGCCCTGTTGGGTAAGCATTGGACTACTAACCTAAAAGTGGGTGGTTCAAACCCACCAGCTGTTCCGGGGAAGGACAAAGAGGTTATCCAATGGGATTGGGCAGATAGCTTCTATAATCCCCCCAAACCCATTGGCACGGAGTAGATTCTGGCTCATAGTGACCTTGTATGTGGTTTCCAAGGCTGTATATATATACTGGAGCATATAGCCACATTGTTCTCCCTCAGAGCATCTGGTTAGTTTGAACCACCAATCTTGAGGTTAGCAGCTTCATGCCTGGACCATAGTGCCATCAGGACTCCTTAACTTCAATAGAGAGTGGTCCAAGCAGAAACCTAGTAGAAATGGCCAAACAGAATCCCTCCAGAACCTGATCATAAAAACAAAACAAAACAACTTATTGCCATTGAGTCGCTGTTGATCCACAGGGACCCTATAGAAGGGGGTAGAACTGCCCAGGTGCGTTTCCAAGACGGTAATGCTTCATAGGGGTAGAAAGACCCATCTTTCTCCCTTGGAGTGGCTGGTGGTTTCAAACTGCCAACCTTGAGGTCTTCGGTTCAATGTTTAACCACCACTACACCACTAGGGCTCCTCCCAAACCTGATGTTACCCTTAAAAAGGTGAATGTGTAATAGAGTGACCTCTGTACACTACAGAATAACTCATCTTATATTTGGAAATCAGATTGAATCTGAATAATTCTAAGCAACATACGATAAGGAGAGTTGACAATAAGTTACTCTTTTCAGCTATAACAAAAAGAATAATAGACCTAAAGATAATACTTCAGTTCCTCCCTCTATGTAGTTGTGTGACCTTAAATAGGTCTATATAAATCTCAGCATCTTCATCTATAAAATGGTTATCAAAACGCAACAACCATCATAGACTTCTTCTCGGGTCTGCCGTGAAGTTCAAAGGTAAAGACGATTTAAACTTGAAGACGGCAAAAACACATCAGAGGTTTGAATTGATAGGGAACTCGATCCGAAAGATGTTTGTGAATTCTTTTGTTCTCAACCATTACATTTTTAAAGCTTCAATTATCAAGAGAAAGAAGTACAGATTTTTTAAAAACCAGACAAACTTGGGGGCAGACACAACGATTCAGAGGGTAGATCTTAACAGTTTCAATGACCTCACATACAAGAGGGCACAAGGTTCCCCATCCTGGACAGTCTCTGTGCTCCTTGGTTTGCGCAAGTCTGCCGCTGGGGCTACTGTGTTTCTTGAGGGCAATCCCACCAAGAGGACCCCTTGTGGCAGAGTGGGTTAGGCACTAGACTGCTAACGTTCAGCGCCATCAGCCGCCCTGAGGGAGGATTCTGCACATCACTGGAATTTACAGGGGACAGTTCTACTCTGCTCAAGAAGGTCGCTATGAGTTGGAATCAACTCAATGGCAGTGAGTTTGGTTTGAATTTCCCAGCCTTGAGCGCTCATCGGCCAGCACGATCTAGCGCAATGGTCAGTTGCGATCCGTGTTTTCATTGCCTGATGTCCTCACTAGGCAGGCATTTCTTCCTAGTCTGTGTTAGTATGTTCAAGCCTACACTTTCCAGCAGTGAAACTTAATGAATAATCATGGACAGGTACCCAGAGTGTGTGACAGACACATTATATTCTGGAGACTCCTCGGAACTCTCTTGCTCTTCCTATACGTTTGAGCCTGAATAAGGTCAAGCTGTCTTGGGATAGCATTTTTAAATTGCCCACTTAGATTGAAATAAAGTAGTTTACATGCATTTGGCGTTCAAAAACAAACAAAACAAGTACAGCAGTTCCATGAATCCTGAGCCTCGACAGCACCCACTTAGTAAAGTTGTTGTCGTCAGGTGTCATTGGGTTGCTTCCAGCCCATAGCAACTTTATGCACAACAGAGCGAAGCTCTACCTGGTGCTTGGCCATCTTTACAATTGTCCCTGTGCCTGAGCCCACTGCTGCAGCAAAGGTGTCACTCCATCTCCTTAAGGCTTCCTCTCCGTTCCTGCCCCTCCCCTTCACCAAACACAGTATCCTTCTCCAGGTAAAGTAAACTAGACCCCCCGCTTAAAAAGCTTAATAAGCAGTCCAGGACCAAGCCCCGAGAAAAAAACGTAATTGCATGCTTTAGCAAATAATAAAATTAATAGTGGGTTGGTCTTTTTAAGAAGTGTGAAAGTGTTTTTCAGCTCAGCAGCACCTCATTAAAAAGTAAAAAAAAAAACAACAAAAACAACAACAAAAAAAAGTGTCATCTCCATTTACTGAATGAGAAACAAAGGGCCTGGCCCAGTTTCAAGAATCAGCCCCAGGGACTCACAGTTCATGACAACTGGAAACTCAGAATTGCCTTTAACCTGCATTTCCTTTTTAATCTATTAATTTTCAAATCCATGGAAATGAGGCTATTGGGTGCACCCTGTCCTGATGGTCTGGTTGGGATTTTCCTACATTGTTCAACAAGAGCAGAGCTCCCAGAAAGAGCTCCAACAGGAAAGGAATGCAAAGATCTCATGTCAAACCCCTAGAGCAGGAAGGCCAGTTCCCGTCATTTGCATTCGAAATTAACATATCCCCCTCCATCGAAGGCTGCAGACACTCATCCAGGCACTTTCCCGTCTGGGGAATATGAGACCACACAGAATAACCGCTAAGAAAAAGAAATGCCACCAAAAAGGTGTTTAGCTGGGAGCCAAAGGAGGACTGTTACCACTACCTACTATCAAGTTGGCCCTAACTCATGGTGACCCCCAATTTTCAGTATTTTGTTAGATGTCATCAGTTGGTTCCGGCTATAGCAGCCCCATGTGCAGCAGAACAAAACACCACCTGGTCTGCGCCGCCACCCTCACCATTGATCCTTTGGCTGAGCCCACGAGTGCCACCATTGTGTCAATCCGTCCTGCCTTCCTCCTTTTTGCTGCCTCACTACTTTATCCAGCATGATGTCCTTCCCCAGGGACCGGTCTCTCCTGGCACCATGACCAAAGCACATGAAAAGAAGTTTTGTCACCTTTGCCTCTGCGGCGCACTCCGGCTGTACTTCTTCCAGATGTGTTTGTTCCGGAAGGCCAGGGTACTTTCGATATTCTTAGCCAGTCCCGTGTGTGTCGGGCTGCTGATGCAACGTCAACAATTCAGAACCACAACTAGATGCTCCACGGGAGTCAGAGGAAGCATTTCACTGCTGAAAAGAGTTACCGTCTTGGAAACCCAAGGGGGAAGTTCTACCAGGTCCTCTGGGGTCTCTGAGTCAGAATTGACTCGACGGCAGGGAGTTTGGGGGAGCCACCCAGAGGGGACCAAACCCTGTCTGATCCTGTGCCACCCTCCTAACTGGTTACAGATTAGACCATGTGATCTGGAGGGAGGGCTTTCCCTGGCTGCTTTTCTAAATTAGATCACTTTCTTCCTAGTCTTAGTTGGGAGGGTCCATGGAAACCTACTTGGTACCATAGCAACCCGCGGGCCTCCTCTGATAGGGGGTGGTTCCTGTGCTTTGGTGCTCTGGCTGGGATTGGAACCCAGACCTCCTACATGAAAGATGAGAATTCCATTACCCAACGACTCGTGTCGGCTTATGAGTCCTATAGTATATGACCAGATGTTTCTGTAAAGATTACAGCTGTGGGAGTTCCATGAACCTGTTCTCCTCTGACCACCAGGGTTGCTGTGAGTCAGAATTGACTCAAGGTCAACAGGGTTCTTCCTAACCATGTAACAAAAAGGGTGAAGACAAAAATGATCAACCGCCAAGCTCTTGGCCTCGCAGAGGCTCTTTCACAGTATCACAAGGGGGGAGCCCCACGTGTCCTCATTTGAATCCAGCAGCGGATCCCTTTTCCGCTCAGACTCCCAGCAGGAAGTTTCTCTTCTGGTCAAAAAGGAGATGGGAGAAGAGGGAGAAAGAGACCGTCTCCTATTTCTCAGAATGGCAAAGACAGAGAAAGCAATCTGCATGGGGCCGAGGCTGCTTGCACCCAAACCAGAGCGCAGTAAGAAGGACAAGCAGCACAGACCACCTAAGACCATATTTGCCCAGCTGTACACATTAGCATCCAGTAGCGAAAGCCCTGTCGGGTTGGCAAAGCATCTTGAGTAGACCGTGAATTTCCAGAAGAAGAAAAGCAAATCAGCCTTAGAAGCAATAAAAGCAGAGCGTGTTTTAGGTGGGAGGCTGGTGAGACCTGTGCGCACTTCACTTGGGACACAGCAGAAGGGAGGGCCAATCACTAGAGCCGAACAGCATGTTGTACAAAATCGAGGGCAAGCAAAAATGAAACGGGACCGCAATGGGGTGGGTGGACACACGCTGTCAGCTTGGGACTCCACCCTACCAACAATGACAATGGCTCAGGGCTGCTCTGCTGATGCACAAGGTCCCCAGGAGTCAAGACCCCTTTTGCGGCCCCAAACAAACTGAGCAGCTCTTGAAGAACCAATTCTCAAGGGCGCACTGTGGATCATGATTTGGAGCTACAGAGACTTTTGAGAGAATAAAAATAGTCCACAAAAGCATAATCAGGGCTTTGAAACAAGAAAATAAGACCCCGGTGGGGGAAAAGCAATGCCAGCAGAAGTTGGACCACCCAAGATTCACAGCTTGGACCAAATCAGAAGAAAGCCAAACCCAGCTTAGGGCTTCATATTGTGTTGAGTGAGGCTAAAGAAATCAAAATTAATTTTGAAACTCCTTCATTATACCCAAGCTAACAGTATAGTAAAGTTGTAAAGTATCTGGTATGGTAAACAGCATAAATGTTTCTTTCCATAGTTTGGCTAAGCGTTGTTTTTTTTGTTTTGCTTTGTTTTGTTTTTGCTAACACTTCAGTTAACAAAGCCATTAGTTGTGCAGCAGCTAGTAAAACGACTCCTTTCAACGATTAGAATTGCAGACCAATATGAGGGTAAGGCAAAAAGCACTGGCGCAGCATCAGCGACGCCGCTATGAAACAAGAGCAGCAACATCGTAAGCTGTTGGTTCTCAGCGTAGCCTCCACCCAGAGTCATGACTTCTGAAGGCTGTGTTTCCATCTCTGAACCATGCCCTGCGGGAGCCTGCCCTTGACACTTGGCAACAGGTCAAAAAGGTCCCCAAGGGACCCAAATCTTGGTCCTTTATATTAGTTTGGGAACAAAGTGACAGGTGAATGGGTAAGATCCGGGCTGGAGGGTGGACAGGGCAAGGTTTGCAGTGAAATTCTCATGGGATGGTCTTTGTTACCCTGGATGAATGAACAGGCGCATTGCCATGATGAGGAAAAAAAATTTCCTTGGGTTATTTATCTCATACAGTTTTCAATTTTCTAAAAAATTCTTCATAATAAGCTCCCTTGGTTGCCTTGTATCCTTTAAGAAAATCTACCAAGATTACCCATGTGAAATCCTACCCCCACCACCGAAATAGTTGCCATCACCTTCTGGACTAACTTCTTTGCGTTTAATATAATGGCAGGAGAGTCTCTCAGTAGCCACTGCATTGATTGGACCTTGCTCTCTGGATCAAAGTGGTAAACCCAAGACTTATCCTTGGTTATAATTCTTTCCATAAGATTATCTTCATCAGCTTCAGTCTCGGTATTGAATGATCATCTCTTTGTGCATTGCCTATTTCTGTGTATGTGGGAAGGTGCCTAAAAGGATTGGGAAAATGGATTTCCGGCCTTTTAATGATCCCAAGGACAAGTTTGAACACATCTGATTTGGCATAACCCCTGTAAGTATGATCTGAAATCCTAGTGACAATACTTTTTTATTTATCTTCATATTCAAATTATTTCAACCAGGAGCTGGCAAACCGATGAGACTAGAAGACATTTCTCCTGTTATAAAACCCAACTCTTTATCTGTGTCCCTCTTCATACAGGTGGTCTCACTCGAAAAGCTCACTGTGCTGGCGTCAAGCCAATTCTTAGTGACCCTTATCTATCAGGTAAGATAGAACTGCCCTGTGGGTTTCTGAGACTGTAACTCTTCATAGGAGTAGATAGCCTGCTGAAAGTGTGTTTATGTATGTACGCATGCATGCATGAAAGGATACATGGTTCGGTGTATGGATGAATGGGAGCATATGTTGCTGGATGGATAGACAGAGTGTCTCTGTCTGTCTGGATGGGTGAGTGGATGGAGAAAGAAAATCAGGTACGTAAGCAGGAGGAGAGGTGAAGGAGAATTTGAAGAGGAGCCAGGAAGAGAGAATAATTCTCACTGCTCGCATTGAAAGCCATGGCTTAGCCTCCTGTGTGCATTCAGTCGCTTTTTCATTTGTTTAATGTTTTGTTTTGTTTTGTTTTGTTTTGTTTTTCATTCCCCCTCTGTCACTTGTAAAGTATAGCTTCCCAGGTGGCAGGTTCAGCTCTCTGTGATTTTTTTTCTCCACTAGTTCCAAACCACACGTGGGTAATAGATTTAAAAAATAATATTGGGGGGCCTGATAGCATGATAAAGTGAATAATAGTTGAGCCAGTGACAGACACTCTGGCATTAGGTTTTATCGCAAAGGAGAGGAATGTCGCGACTAAAGGGAAACGTCAGTACCGTGTTACAACTAGAAGCCAACTTTGAAGAAACAAGAAATAGAAGAGGGTAAGACCGAGAGAAAGAAACAAACCTGAAAAATCCAACCAGAGCAGAATGACAAGAGCTTACCTCCATCGTTCGTCCCACGGCATCTCCTGAAATGGAATCATATAAAAGAAGAAATCCAGCACCACCAAATGAGTCACAGATGGACTTTAAGTGTTCCCAGACCCACACACCTTGGAAAACAGAGTTGACCTTCATTAAAACTGATGCCTCCCTTAACCAACCTTGGCACAGTGTCCCGGCTGTAGAGGTAAGCAAAAGAGGAGCCTTTGAAGAAGCCCACACCAGGCCAGCTCACATCTGTCAGGGAGCATTCTCCTGGACTTTTATTTTTCTATCACCTGTTCCAATTGTGTCAGAATCATGGCGATGTGTAGGCGAAGGGTCACTGTAGTGGCATTTTGAAGCAGAGTGGCTGTGTGTGTGCGCCAGTACCTTGCAAAGGCAGTATTGTAGGCCTGAGGAAATCCCTCACCTGAGGCATACCTGAAGTGCCTCTCCAATGTGGGTGATGAGTTTAATTAGTGCCTGGTCACACACTCTCTCCTTCCAACTCATTCCGGAGAGGACACCAGAAGTTCATCAATGGGGACACACAACAGCTGAACCACCTATGGTCACATAGTAAGCATTCCGTGTACGTACTTAACACATGTATTTAACACAAGCAACAGCTTTCAATCCACTGTAGAATGTGGCTGAAAGGACTTCAAAGCTGGGTGAAGAGGGAGGGAGAGCTTGGGGCTGATCAGAGGCCTTGGAAAGGCAGTGGCACTCTGGAGGATGGTCCTAAAGATCCCAGGGCTTCTAACCAATCAGGAGCAAGTTCTGCCCAGTGGGCACTTTGGATTAGAAGTTCTTTCTTACACTTCTTATGACCATCCTGCCATCCATCTCGATGGGATCCAAGAGACATAGGAGCCAGTAGACAAGTCTGGAGGCAGATCCCTCTCAAATAACATCAGTCTGCAATGAGGCTCCTCTATTGTCCCCCATTGCTCCTGAATCAACCCTCTGTGCACTGGCCTTGTTTGTCCAGTGGCTGTTGGGTGTCATCGAGTCAATTCTATTCACAACGACCCTAAGTATAACAGAACACAGCCTGGCCCAGTCCTGCACCATCCGCACACTTGTTCTTATTATGTTTGAGCCCATTGCTGCAGCCATGGTGTCAGTCCATCTTGTCACGGGCCTTCCCCGTTTTTGCTGCCCCTCGACTTTATGCAGCATGATGTCCTTCTCCGGGGACTGGTCTCTCCTGACAACACATCCACACTACGAGAGGCAAAGTCTTGTCCTCCGTGCCTCGAAGGAGCATTTGGATGGTATGTGTCTGCTCTCATGCTTGCTTATTTACCTCTCTGTTTCTGAAAAAAGACTCCTGTGAGAAATGACCAGGGAATTCATCAGAGATACCATATTTCATTGGTTTTGATAACTCAGATCTGCATGTGTTGTGTTGACAGGTAATTAAAACACTTGTCAGGCCCCAGACTTTGGGAAAGCCAACACTGTTCTCAAAGAAACATGCCTACCTATGATTTGGGGGTCCTACTTGTACAAATAGGTCATGTGTACAATCCTCCTGCACAGCTCATGGCTCCAAGGGCTGTGAAGTCATCCTCTTGCTAGGTGTGGGTGGTTTGTGGATGTAGGCTGGTAATGGGCTCATGTATACAAGAAATATATACAGTATATCCAGAATCCTCAAAGGGCATTATTCCACATGGTCTCAGATGAATGTCAGTGCCAAGGCCTTCAGCTTGCACCACCAAGTAGCTTCATAAAATCCTTGTTTCTACGACAAGACTGTGATCCCCCACAGCCTGCCTTTGTCTTCACCTACATCCATTTGTTCCAGTTGAAGTGTTGTGGAGCCTTTGCTGTTCCAAGCATGATCCACGAGCCAGCAGTGTCAGTGCTGTCTGACAAGCAGCTGGACTTGCAGCGTGGGGGACCCAACTCACATCCATAGCAACCAGAACTGTTTCTATGGCCACATGTCTCGGGGTGGTACATGTCTCTAAAAATTTGAGAAACAGTGATCTCAAGTAGAGGTTTGGATGTTGAGAACCACCTTGTCCACCACAATGCTGATCATGAGCAGGCATGACAGGTCTGTTTGCAGCATCATCCTCATCCTCTCAATCTTATGCATCAGGGCTGGTGCTGGGTTTCGAAGGTCACAGTCTCTCTTGGACTCCTAGAAATGCTCTAGGGCATAAGGGGTGAATCAGTAGACTGAGAAAAGTGGCTTTCTCTAGGATTGGAAAGATTCTTCCCAGGTTGAACAGTATGCAGCCTTTTGAAGCTTATCACCTTTCCGTCTTGTTTACACACCCACAGATGGGTAAGAAATAAAAGAAGAGAGGAAAAATGAGCATTAGAAACAAATCCATTGAAGTATCAAAAAGATGTACATTCCAGGTCCAAAAGGAGTTTGATGTCTGTGAACCAAACCCATTGTCAGCAAGTTGATGTTTACCCATTGTGACCCTATAGCAGAGTAGAACTGTCAACAAGTTGATGTTTACCCATTGTGACCCTATAGCAGAGTAGAACTGCTCCATGGGGTTACAGGCCCCTCAATCTATGTAGAAGTGTACTGCACCTATTTCTCTCCTGGAGAATCTGCTGGATTCAAACCACTCACCTTACAGTCAGCAGCTGAACACTTAACCATAGCTACATGATATACTTGAGGAATTTAAAAAAATTAAAACTCACTGCCATCAAGTGGATGTCAACCAACAGCAACCCTATAAGACAGGGTAGAACTGCCCCTTTATGGGAATGGAATGTCCTGTCTTTCTCTGGCAGAGCAGCTGTTGGTTTTGGACTACAGACCTTGTGGATTGCAGCCCAACTCAAAACCCTACACTAACAGGGGTCCTATGACACACTTGATAATCAAGATTAAATTAGTTACTCATTTACTCCCTATTACTTGAGCAACTCTCTCTTGAGACTGTCTCTCACATGCTTTGGACATGCTGTCAGGAGGGATTGGTTCCTAAGGAAGAACATCTTGCTTGGTAAAGCAGGGGTGGGGGTGGGGGTCAGGGAAACATAGGGAAGTCTTCAACAAGCTGGATGGACACAGTGGCAGCAACCAAGGGTAAGTGCCAGCATGGCACAGGACTGGGCAGTGTTTCGTTCTGTGCTACACTGTGTCATATGAGTCAGACCCAACTCAACAGAACCAAACAACAACAACAACAACAACAACATTGCTAGGCTGTGCTCAGGTTCCATTGCGTTAGGCCCATCTCTGGGACCCTCCCTCTCAAGGAATTCCATTCCTAGAGCCACTTCTGTCCCTGGAAGTCACCTTAAGGTTCAAATACCTTCAGGACAAAGTGAATCAAGAAAGATGGGTTGCTTCTTCAGTCATAACAAGGTGTCACTTTGGGAAACTAGTTTTTAAAGGGGAGCCCACATCATTTGTAGGAGGGTACTTTTGGTGGCTAAGGCTCTCTACGTAGGATGTAAGTTTTAGGGGTTAACATCATGCTAATGTTAACTCCAGCGGCGGCTAAGCAGAAGAATAGTTAAAGCCATTCTGCAACCAATTGCTATTTTATCCAGTCCATTCTGCCCTCTCCCAGCCTAGCCCTGCCCCTTCTTTAATCCCTTCATGAAAAAGGCTGGCGTAACAACTCACAGTTGTCCTTCATGTACAATTAGGTGGCTGCTGGCCCTTCAGACGTTCTTAAAAAGGGCACCGGTGCCGTTTCCCCATCCTGAGCCCTGACAGTTTGTTCTCCTATTCATTATTTCTGAGTTCAAGGAATCCATGCATTTCACAAAGCAAGAAAAGTCCCCGGTGCTCTTTCCCCTGATGAAGACTGAATTATGTCTCGTCCTACCCCCTGGCCCCGGATGAAGTGTGCGTGAGTGCAGGCTGCAGATAAGGCCTGCTCCGGGGCCTTGTCACAGGGCCTTCTTGCAGAGGCATCTTCTCCCTTCAGTGCCTTTCAGCGCAGTTTCATTCCATGCTGATGAGCGCGCTGGGCCAGACCACCTGGTGCCAGCCCTGGTATACTCCAGGCTTTCTGGATGGGTGAAGGAGATTGGCTCACAGCGTCACCTGGCTCCCCAGCACACACTGACCAGGACTCAAGGGCCCCTTGGGAGATGGCATGGTTTTTCCTGTGTGTGCTTCCTGGAGAGCTGTGTGTATCACATGGACCATGGCTTTTTTCTCATGGGATGTTTTCTCTCTGATTGGAAAAGACATATATTTGCAATTGATTTCAAGCTGCCCCGTAGGCATATAGTTACAGATATTCCATGCTTCAAACAAACTCACCACCATCAAGTTGATTCCAATTCCTAGCGTCCCTATAGGGCAGGTAGAACTGCCCCGTGGGTTTCGGAGACTTCTTTAAAGAAGTCAAAAGCCTCATCTTTCTCCCAAGGAGCTGCTGGTGGTTGTGAACTGCTGACCTTTCAGTTAGCAGCCTGATGCATAACCCCTACACTACCAGAACTCTAATCCATGTTTATCTTTTCTCACAGAAGACATGGAGGCTGCTTTTGATCTCCTGACTTCACAAGGGGCTGGAGCACAGGGAAGAGTCACCATCTACAGCATCATCAGCCCAAGATGTATTCCTATAAGGCAGTGGGTCAGCCACATCTCTATCCTTCAACCTTCTTTCCCATTCAGACACCAACTATCCCTTGAGCGTCACTCTCTAGGTCAGTGGTTCTCAACCTTCTTAATACAGGGACCCTTTAATACAGTTCCTCATGTTGTGGTGACCCTGTATGTGGGCATATCTGCATGTGGGCAGGCCTGCGTGGAGACAGCTAGAGGAGCGGTGTCTCAGTTCCTAAGGCCAACAGAAAAATGGTCTTAGGCAACCCCTGTGAAAGGGTCATTTGACCCCCATTGGGGTCGCAAGACACAGGTTGAGAACCGCTGATATAGGCTCTCTGCTGGGTTCAGTAATTCATTGCATTGGCCAGATGGAACTCACACACCATAATCACAATGATGGGACTTACTGGGGATATTAGCAGGTTACAATACTGGATCAGAAATGCTGAGAACACAGTTCTTGGGTCAAGACAGACTCTTCTCAGCCATGCATACAGGCGAGGCTCTCTCAGATTCTTGGCCTCTCAGCCACATTCCTCCCTGGCCTTGGTCCTTCTTGGGAAATGCTACAACATTATTTTATTGCTGCCAACAAATGCCTGTGATAGTTAGGTTTATTTGGCCAACTAGGCTTTTGTGGACAAATGTAGGCAGAGTTTAATCTGGTCATAGGTTGATTGGAGGGCAACCTAATTCAATGCTTTTCAAAGCTGGCCTACTTTCTTTCTCTTTCTCCCTGGTGATCTAACCAGTGTGCTACTGTTGGAACTAGTTCTATGCCTCAACTGTGTGCTACACTACCTGTGAACCAAGCCAACCCATGGATTGTGTCGCTCCTTCAAAGCCTGCTTCTCCAGACTGCTGGTGGATCATGTTGATGACTTACATCACTGGAGCTTGTGCTCATGCTTAACACTGGGAATAGCTACTGACTGCTGCCACCCCACCCTGCTCTCTTCTGCCTGCAGGTCAACTCTACCTGTCTTGCCTGAGGGAAGACACCCCTGTCTGCTTCCTTGACCTTGGACCAGCAGCAGGCCTTGTGAGTGAAGGACCTTCAGTATATTAACGTTTACATGAAAGTGAGTTGAATTGAGCCCTCTGTACTGCTTTGTGGACTAAGTAGCCATTATTTTGCTTCTCACTGTATAAACTATCCTTTTATACATATGTGATCATAAGTGTCCTGGTTTTGTGTTTCTAGAGAACCTTGCATGACACAGTGCCAAAGGAGATGTCACTCCACCACAAAACACTTATCTCTAACTCTGTGTGTCAGCAAACCCAGCTTCCCAATTAAGTGCCTGGAGGTACCTCACCTCACAAGCAAGCCTGTGATAGTTAGGCTTATTTTGCCAACTCGGCTTCTTTATCTTTGCCCCGCTCTCTTTCAAGCTCTGGATCTTATTGCTCCTGCTCCCATTCCTCGGAAGTTCAGTGCTTAGGGATCTCATTCCAGAGAACGCACTCCTTTCTTGGCTGTTCATGCTTGAAGCTGGTGAGATCCCCCATTTTTGCTCATTTTATGCCCAGAGCAATGGCAAGGTTAACCAATTGCAACAGTAGTTTTAGCCGTTTCACAATAACAACTAGCTGTGTTAACACTCACAACTAAATCATATAATCCTATCAATTTCTCCCCTCTCATTTACCCAAATCCATCATGAAATAATCATTTCATGAGAGGTACAAAGACTATGACTAAAAGAACCATATTAAATAATTTGCTGCACTGCAGGTTGGCCATTCACAATTACTTGGAATTACTGAAAACATTAGCATCCAACACAAAATTCTCCACACAGAGAACTAAAAATCATTTTGCTTCTATTAAGCTTTTCCAAACTAAAGGCCTGTTTTCTTTTCTGTTTTACATAAAATAAAATGATTTGTGAGCAGGCTCCTGCGAATAATGAATGTAACCGGAGCTGATGGGTAACCCCATGTCTGTGCTGTCCTCCTGACACGCAGGTGAAGAACCTGTCACTACACATCAGGAACAGGTGACACACTTTAGATCAGAAAGACGAGCTTCTAGGTCCTAATGTTGTGAGTAGTCAAAGCTTGCAAGTAGGCAACAAAGGGGCCACTCCTTGGGTCTTCCTCTCCAAACAGACAAGAGCGAAGAAAATTAAAGAACGCACATAAATAATTACTCCAAATGACTAGTGGGTCATGCAAACCTGAGACAAAACGAATTAGATTAAACCAAGTCGCCACTGCTGGCAGTCCTAGAAGGCATTGCGAGGTTTGGGTACAGTGGGAGGAAAATGTTGACCGAAACTCAGTCCCCAAATGGATTACACTTATTGGTCAGGTAAAGCCTGAGGCTGAGACCTTTCATAACCTTTCATGTCTGGAAATGACCTCACCCTTGTGGCTCAATTTTCAGCCAAATAATAAAGAGGTATATATGGTGAGCAATACCACATCTCAGAATAATTGATCATTTGACATCCAAAGGGCAGAACTTTCCAAAGGATGCTTTCAGAAGGTAGGAAGGGATAAGAAAGCAGGAGAAGTGGAAACCAGAAACACAGGGAGGACCTGGGATACATAGTGGTATGCCAACCGGTGAGTATTCCAACCAGTGACATGGGGCAACCAAAATGTGCATGCATTAAATGAAAAGCTGATGTGCTTTGTCAACTTTCACTCAATTCACAATAAGAACCTTAAAAAGGATTAAAAATATTATTAGATGATCTTTAATATATTATTGATACTTTTATTAGGATTATTAATTATAAAGCTATTATGAGATGACCACTTGGTGACTCTGTGATTTGAGTGGACAGGACGGGGGTGGAGACTAGAAGTAGCATTTTCAAAAGTTAGTGCATATAAGTATGTATGCACTAAGTATGAGCATAAGATAAGATGTATCTTATGCGCATTCCTATATATCTTGTAACGTGCTCTATATGCATGATAAACTCGTTTAAAACACTACATTATATTCCACATAGGTAGCTGGAGTAGAGATGAATCCCAAGATTAATGAAAAGGAATCAGCTATTGAAGAAAGTACAATAAATGTGTCTAATTTGTTTAAACATGGGTTTGGGAGCGTACAGAGTTTGGGAACAACTGACTCAGACAACACCATTCTGATTGTTGACACGAGTCTTTGACCTTGGAAGGAGAGATGAAAAGAGTATATCCCAGGAGCCAAGATCAAACTGATAGTGCTGAAGGAAAGCAAGAGGGCCTGCAGGTGATCATTTTGAGACATCCACAGAGAAATGGATATAGGCTCTCTGCCTAGAAGCATTTCAAGGGCCTGAACCCTCCTGTGGGGAAAATGATCATTTAATATAGAACCAAGGGAGCTGTCTCTATGTGGGAAGAAAGGTATTAAACGTTCAAAGGAAAGATGGGCTTCCAGCACCAGAAAGACATCTCTCAGATATTTCTGTAAGCCAAAATAATCATCCCAATAAATGTGCTCACTGAGCTATGAAAGAGATCCCTGGGAACTCTAAAAGGAACCCTGTACCACAGTAGGGATTTGTCTCCCAAGGGAAGAGCTCCATGTCTTAGAACATTGTTGTAACTTCCCAAGTTTCCAGTTTTTCCCTGGCCTGCCTCTCACGAGGTCCTGAAAACTAAATGATATATGGGATCTATGTAAACCGGTAGTCAGTAGGCTATTTGAATACTGCTTAATGAACATAGTCCCTATTTGGTCCTCTCTTGGATATCGACCAATGGAGCAAGTCTCTATTCTGAATCTATCTTGGGTACTGACCAATGAAAGTAATCTCAATGTAAAACCTGTCTCCAATATAGATCAATGAAGGCAGTCTTTATGGATACCTAGCCTGCCTATAAAAGAAGAATGGTTGTGTTTGATTATGGGTTGGCAAAGGTGTTACATGAACCATGGACTGACAAAAGAACAATCAAATCTGCTTTGGAAGCAGTATAGCGAGAATGCTCCTTAGAGGCAAAGACGCAGTGGCTTAGTCTCAAGGACACTGGGCATGTTCTGAGGAGAGACCAGTCTCTGAAGAAGGATACCTTGCTTCACAACACAGCGAGGTAGCAAAAGAGAGGAGGATTCAACAAGATGGATTGACACAGTGGTTTCACGGATGGACTCACATGTAAGAACATCTGTGAGCATGGCAAGGAGCGGCAGTTATTTGTTGTGCTGTACAATGGGGTTGCTCTGTGTCAAAACTGACTCAGGGACACCTACTAACACCATCACCTAGAATATTGATCAATGAAGGTAATTTTGAATATTGTGAAGGTAGTCTCTATGAATACCTATTTTGCATATTAATCTATGAACGTAGTTATGATTAGCACCAGTCTTCAATATTGATAATGAGGAAAATCCCAATAGTTGTACCTGTCTCAAATTCTGACCAATGAAATTAGTTTTTTTATTACTTGTCTCAGATATTAAGCAATGAAGGCAGTCTCTTAAATACCAATCCATGAAAATACTCTCGGTGGTAGTTACATAATCTGGTGTCAGCTTGAGACTATTAAGAGCAAAAGGGTGGAGTCTAGCCTACAATCAGGCCATAGCCAATAATGCCTCTGTGTGGACATGGCCTTCTCCTGAGGATTCTGGGAACTCCTGTCTTCCTCCATGGGGGTGGGACACACACTCTCTCTACTTTGTCTTCCTGCTGACAAGACACATGGAGCTATGCCGATGGAGCTAGAGCTCTGGAACTAGGGGAGCCACATGGAAACCTCTGCCAGAGCTTCCACTGCCACTGGATCCACAAGGCTTTCTACCCACTGGCCTATGCTATTCCTGCATTTGGCATCATTGCATGTATTGTGTGAGTCTGAGTCTGTATAGAGATTTATAGACTGGTATTGGACAAATGGACTAATATCGGACTTATGGACTTGATCTAGGCAGGGTGGGGTGTTTTCTCAATTTCTCAAAATATGCATTTTCTATTTTATATAAAGCTCTTTCTTGTATACATACATGTCCTGGTGGGACATGAGTCACCCTAGATTTGTTTCTCTAGTCTACTCGGACTAACACACTCCCTTTGAGTATGTCCCTTGGATGCAGATGAAGGAAAGTAGTGTCTATGAGTCCTTTTCTTGATGATAGTCACAATGTGCTCTTCTTTTCCCAGAAGTTAGAAATCCTTTGAATTTTCCGATAAGACCCAATTTCAACACACAGTGGCTATTAGTTCTCATGAAAATAGCACTTTAAAAATGGAAACCTTGACACAATTTCCCTTCCCTCAATTGACTCAAGATGCTGCTGTCCAGTTTCTTGACACAAGACTTTGCCCTCAGAGGCCGCGATGATGAGCATTTCCCGGGAGCTGAGATCACACATGGTTCTGGGAGGCAGCGGGAGTGAGAGGGCGGCTTGCATGTGAACAGCTCAAGACATCTTTCGTTCCTTTTCTTCTGCTTTTTTGAAGTGGCTGCATGGCTCATCAACCCACTTTAGGAGTTTCCTTACAAGTTCTCCTTTTAATTAATAGACTTGTGAATAACCACAAGTGCCTGGTGGGACATGCAAAATACTAAACAGATGACCTGCTTGGAGTGAGCAATCTGCTTAGCACAGTGTGCCTTAATTTGAGCCATACGTGCCCCAAAACAAAGGCATGTCAGGCATGCAGCTTAATGTACAGTTTGAGGTCTGGTTCAAGTTAAGCAGGTCCCTGGGGTGCAGAAAGCAACATGCATAAAAGTGAAAGCAAGGGCCCTGATTTATCACCACCTGTTCGTAGAGCTCTGACCTGCTTGTGCGGGGCAGGCCGCATGGTCCAGAAGGAGGACACTACCTACAGCAGGGTGGGACCTTCAGGCCGGAGGATGAACCCAACATCACCCTGCCTGCAGGGTACCAAAGTGAAGGATACCACAGGTCTCCATCCCAGCACTGGGACGTCCCCGCACATGCTGCCACTGTCACCTGGCCCAGTTTGTAGACAAAGGCCATCTCGTGGGGACTGCAAGGAGGGGTGGAGTGGTAGGTCGTTCATTAGAACTTGGCCAGAGGGCATTTCAGCTCTGTAAACGACAGCTGTCTAATTGGTTTTGCTTGTGTGCCCCGTCTTAGCTTTTACAAAGGGGACCGGCTACCCAGCCTTTCTAATTAGATTGTTAAACATAATAGCCGAATGGCACAGCAGCAAAGAATGTGCCTTTCTCTTTGTAAGCGCAGAATAGGGCTCAGAAAAAAAAGATTCGGGATTGTTCCAGCCCATTTCCCCCATTATTGTATCTGATGGTAATGAGATGAAGTTTATTTCTTTTTAAAAGCTTGCAAAGGAGCACAGGCCAGGTTGAAGTTCAAACTAAATGTCAAAACACACACATGCAATACAGTAGCCGACTTCTACTTCCCTCCAGCCTCTTGTTTCCACTAATTGGTGCCCTGTTGGTCGTCTGCGTCTCTGTGGAGAGACTCAAGAATGAAATGAGAGTGGAAATTGAATTACCCTGCCGCCCCTCTAGGTGGTCTCCAGACCTGGGTTGAGCAGGGTGGGGAGAAAACAAAATCACTGGTGTCCTGGCTGTCACAGGAACTGAAAGAAGGAAGCGGCTACATGGGCCGCCGGCGAGAAGAAACAGACAGAAGAGACGAGAGACTGGAAGGAAGCGTGAGGGAGAGGAGGGGCTCGGTGGGACCGTCTTCATAGCCGGAGAACGCCACGGTCGTAAGCAGAAATTAATTTCCCATGAAGATCGGACATTGCTCCTTGAAAAGCTGTTGCATTCCAAGAGTCCGTTCAGTCCGTCTATCAGCCCCGAGCATGCATTGTGGGTGCACTGTTGTTAGTGCCAACTCACAGCTCCCTTCTGCACAGCGGAAGGAAGCAGCCCACGATTGTTTGTTTGTCTGAGCAAGCCCACTGTCGCCATCACGGTGTCTTTTCCTCTCCTTGAGGGTCTTCTATCCCCACACCACACCTTTGTTTTGGCTACCCTTCTATTTTATCAAGTATGATGTCCCTTTCCAGGGACTGGTCTCTCCTGCTAACACACCCAAAGTATTTCAAAGGAATTCTTGCCACCCTTGCTTTTAAGGAACATTCAAGCTCTGCTTGTTCCAGGACAGATTTCTTAGTTCTCTTGGCAGTCCACAGCATTTTCAATATTCTTGGATGTAGCGTTATCATTGGATTACACTGATTCTGTTCTCGTATTTGTTAACTGTTGTTGAATCAATTCAGACGCATCAGGATACTATAGATTGGGTTTCCTAAGACTGCATATCTTCACGGGGGCAGCAACCTCATCTTTCTCCCAAGAAGCAGCTAATGGATATTTCCCTCTGTGTTTTCTCTCCTCTTTAGAATGAGATTATTCACAGGATCGCCCGTGACTCTGATACAAATCACCGTTAACGAAAATGTTGGGAAAGAGTTGTGGTTTCAGATAGTAATGTTGCCTTGCTCTTTGTCATTCAAGGGGGGGGGGACGTAGGGGGCTTTCTTCTTTTGCTGCAGATGACTCAAAGCTCTGTCCCCAGTCTCAGTCCACAGGACGCTACGTTTCTGCTGAAAGAAAAAGGAACTGTTTCTGTAAATGTGCTATGAGCGGGAGAGAGGCCCTGCCTGACCCCAACAGCGCAATGTGCCAGTGATAACTGACCCTGGGGGAGTTTTTCATCTTTTTGTAATGTTTAACTCTGTTTTGATATTATCCCAGAAAGTGGGTCTGCTGTCCTTTGAGGACATAAATACTAAAAGTAGGTGATGTGCGGAGGGACTTCAAAAGCTTTGTGGGAAAGTGGAATTAGGAACCAGTACATTCCCCTCCCAACCCCCGACCCCCAACCCCTGCGGGCTTTTTGAAGCCTCCCTCGTATTGAACAAAAGCACCTTCTATATATATATATATTTAAGGAATGAATACATGAGTGGATGAATGGTCCACATTCCTGAAACGTTTGTCTCTCTTCACCTGGTTGGTTACTGACTCCACTCTCTGATAGTGATCTTGAGATCCCTTGGCCAACATGCAGCGACTGCTGATCCACACTCTCTTCTTAATAAGCACTGATGTCAGAGGCTGAAGATCCACTGTCCACAGCACTATTCAGTCGTAGTTTGGTACATGCACCTTAGAAAGATTGCATCTGAATCCTTTCAGCCTGCACAAAAACTTGCTAAGTTGCTGCAAATGCCTCGGATCCATTTGTATTAGATCTGGCCCCCCCACGCTCAATGTGCCTGTCTATAGGGTTGCTATGAGTCGAAGTCAACTTGATGGCGGTGGGTTTGGCTGGCTTCTGATCTGGACTCTGAGAGCTCTGCCATCAGGGGAGTTCGTGGTTGGTGTCGGTTGCTTTTCGGTGGTTTCGGCAGCCTGTCTGGTGCCATGGTTATGACCATTGGTGTGCTTGAGCCCACTGCGGTGGCTCATGTCCATCCATCTTGCTGAAGGTGTCTTTCCTGTTGACTGACCCTCCCCTTTACAGAAAATGACGGCTTTTCTTGAGGTTGGTGTTTCCCAATGGCGTGCCCAAAGTAAGCAAACCACACTTGCTTCATAGACCGGTCTGCTTGGATGAGGCCTGCAGTCCAAGAGTATTGCTACAAACCATAGAAACGTGTATTAAACACAGATGTCAAAATGCAGAACTGTTGTTTCCTGACAAATCCTCCTCTAGAGGGCTATGCTTCTGAAGGTGGGCTCTCCACACCCCTGACTCTTTGACAGGGTGCCCTGGTGGCATGCATAGGGGGTGAGGCAATGGGTTGCTTGCCGCATAATCTGTAGATTGAAACCCCGAACCACTCACTCCCTCTTCAGAAGGAAGATGGAACTTGCTTGCTTGCACTTTTTTTTATTATTAATCATTTTATTGGGGGCCTCTTACAAATCTCATGTCAATCCACCATTCAGTTGTATTAAGCACACTTGTACATATGTTGCCATCCACATTTCCAACATATTTTCTTTCTACTTGAGCCCTTAGGATCAGCTCCTCCTTTTCGCCCTCCCTCCCCCACCCTCTCACCCTTGTGAATCCTTGATTAATTATATTTTATTGTTGTTATTTCATGTCTTACACTGTCCATTTTCTCTCTACACCCACATTTCTGTTAATCGTCTCCCTGGGGCAGGGGGTGAGCTATACACCCAAGCTTGTGATGGGTTCCCCTTTCCAGTCCCACCCCCACCACACACACACAACACCCTCCTACCCTCATGGTATCACTACTCCCACTACTGTTCCTGAGGGTTTATCTGTCCTGAATTGCATGTGCCCAGAGCTCTTATCTGTACCAAAGTGTGCACTCCAGTCTAGCCAGATTTGCAAGGTAGAACTGGGTCATGGGAGTGGGGGAGAGGAAGCACTTAAGAACTAGAGGAATGATATGTGTTTCCTCAGTGTTATACTCCACCCTGGTTGAACCATCCCTTCCTTGTAACCTTTCTGTGGGAAGATGTCCAATTGTTTATAGATAGCTTTGCGTCTCCACTCCAAACCCCTCTTTCACATCAATATAATCATTTGTTTTGGATCTTTTGATGCTTGATACCTGATCCCGGTGACACCTCATGACCACACAGGCTGGTGTGCTTCTTCCATGTGCATTTATTTGCTTCCCTGCTAGATGGCTGCTTGTTTAACATGACAGAGCTTTCTAATCCTGTAAAGAGTTAACCATCTTAGGAACCCACAGTGGCAGTTCTACCCCATCCTATAGTTCACTGTGTTTTGAAATCAACTTGATTGCAGTGAGTTTGGGGAATTCGTTCACAAGGAGTTCTGTGTTCTTTGATTTATACCACTTCAAAATGGGAGTTTTGTCAACCTGCAGTGACTCCAATTATGCTCCTTTTAAATGTTGAGTTGGGGGCTGGGGAGAAAACTCTAAAGGGATAAGATCACAGCTACATGCTGTTTCCCAATAAAATTCTTATAGGAAAGCCTTGATACTCTTCTAAAAAGGAATAGCTGCATTGTCCAGATGGATAAAACTTCTGTGGTTCAACTTCTCTGGCCTTTTTACCAACAATGCAATTTTCAATTTCCCCCAAACTTCTTAAGATGGTTTTGTGTCCTTTGGGAAAAATCCATAAAAACTATCGCTTTGGTATCTCGAAATATAGCTACCAAGACGTCCTGAGCTGAAGGCTCTGCCTTGAATTGAACTGGGCTCTGTGGATTCCTTTGGAAAGCATTCCTGTGAGTAGACCTTCTTTGGAAGACACTCTACTGAAGCGAAAGTTGAGTGTGTCACTGAGAGCCTGTGTCTGCGGCCATCGATTGATTGCAGAGACATGTGTGAACAGCATTGCATAAATGAATTGGAACCCTGGTAGCAATATCTTTAAAGTTACTCATATCTCTGCTATGACTAATTTGCTCCTTCTCTGGGAAGCCCATGTGCTCTACCCCCACACTGTGAGTCGACCACACCAGCTCTTCTGTGTTGTTCCCTTTAGCGCTCACGCGGCAGGTGCATACAAAGCCATTGAAAGGACCGCAGGTTAAGTCAGGTACGCCTTCTCATCAACGTGGCGTCCTTTGCTTTTTCAGACATTCAAAAAGGTGCTTTGCAACCAAGTTGCCCGGTACTTTTCTTGCCCATTTCAAGCTTCGCTCTGCCTCTCTCTTACCCAAAATTTGTCTTCAGACATTGGGTGATGATACTTTCTGACCTCCTCCCTTGTAATGGTTACCAGAAAATGCTTATTGATATAGCGGACTCTCCTGAAAATACAGCTCTTCTTTGAAGTGCTGCTTGGGCTTTATTTCCTAAACATTCTAGATCGAAAAAGAGGCCTACGGGTGACTGTGGAGTGCATTAAAATGGAAACAGATGCAGCTGTTCACACCCCAGTGAGTCATCCTTCGTCTCTTGGTCCTTTGCTATCATTTGTCCTTGGTGTCTGCTGTCGATGGCACTCGACCGAAGCAGAGCTTGGTCCACTCGCTCCATTCTATGGAATGACCATACAGAACAACTGAGTGGGAAGAAGCACTTTTTCTCTTCTTTCCTCCCCAAAGGATGTAAACAATGTCCTTATATGGAAGTTGTTTTTAAGAAGGCATTAGGATGACCTCTCCCTGACAGCTTACAAGTTTTTGGAAATTGAACCATAAACTCAACACAGACCCCGGCTCTTCACCTTTGCATACAGGAACCATGTGCCTGAAGCTGAGACCATTGTGCGCAAGTACAGTTGTGCAGTCAAAGCCAACCTAAAGACTGGTTTTGTTTTGAAATAAGAGACCCTTCTGCATTCTGGTGGCCCACGATGTTTCTCATTCCATTCTTCATTTTTCACACATGAGGGACTGTACACCGGCGTTCCTGGACACAGTTTTTTAAAGGGGCCTGACACTGAGAAGCGGATTATGTTTTAAGGACTACAATTACTTGAGAACTTTTTGATTGGACAGATTGTGGCGTCTGATCAATTTAACACATGTGTCCATAATGATATGAATATGTGTGCATTCTGTACGCCCGGGATAACACGCAAAACTTGAAGCGCACAGGGCCAACCCACATGTTTTATATAATATTTTATTTAGTTTAGAACAGGTGGTGCAAATAGTGCCTCACGTATTGCTAGAAATGTGCCACACGTTCACATTCCGAGCAGTCCTCCGCTCACCGACTCAAAGCTTATTGACAGCTGATTTTGCTCCTTAAATTTCTAAGAAAATAACTTGCCGTCTATATGTGAACACATTGTTCTTACTTTTAAAGTATAAATATCAGATGATGTGGCTATGTGTGTCAAATGGGAGTTGGAATGCAAGATTTACCCAGAGAAAGGGGGAAAAAAAGAACATCAATCTGGCCTGAGCCTTACCCCACGACTTTGGTCATTGTTTATATCTGGATTGAGCGCCAGGAAAGAAAAATGCTCTAGACATTAAGAATCTGGGGCCAAGTCGGTTTCCAATGATTCAAAGTCACATTTCCCTGATACTTCATTTCATTTCCATTCAAAAGTTGGTTTAAAAGAAGACCTTGAGAGGCCGATGCCCCAATAATCAGTTTTTTAGAAACGTGCGTTAAGTATGGCCTCCGGAGTTTTAGCTATCCCAGTGGAAAAACGGGGAGGGCATTGGTGGGATGGTGGTAGAACTCTTGCCTTCCATGTGGAAGACACTGGCTTGATTCCTGGCCAATGTCCCTCATGCACAGCTCCCACCATCTGTCAGCAGTGGTGTCCCTTGGCTAGGCTGTTGACTAGGTGGCAGCAGAGCTCTTGGACTGCAAAGAGAGGCCTTGCATTCTCCATTCAGAATGCAACCAGGAACACCCTCCGGATGACCAACTCCTGATCCCCCTGCAGTGAGTCACCGGGAGTCTGAAGCTAATTCCACAGTGCTTCACAACAGCCACCGCAATGAACACGGTCTAGGAGTAGCCGCATTGCTTGATTCTTCCATGTGCCCTAATGAGAGTGTTGTTAGTCATGGAAAACAGAACCTGCCCTTCTCCTTCCCCTGACTACTGAGCACAGGAGAATTAGGCCAGGCACCGAGGCTAGATAGACAGACATGTGCACATCAATTCTGTGTGGCTCCATGGATTCAGACAGGGTCCTAGAAAAGCAGTGTCCAGTCCACTCTTCTCCAAGGGCCCTGCTTGTGCTTCTGCATGGCTACAGTTACTCCAAGGATACGCTTACTCCAACCTCAAAGTACCACCTCTCCTCCAACCCAACCAACAATGATGACCATCATAGTGTAGCTCAGGTAGAAAACAAGAGCAGTCACAGAAATGGATCTTCGATAGACAGGACCTTGGGACTTACTAGTTTGGCTCCCAGACTAGAAAAGTTCTTATATATCCTACATGCAAAATGGATAAATGCAGAATGCCCAGCTATGAGCAACCATGAAAACCCCAAGGCAAGTGTGTTAGTCTGGGTACTTTGGAGAAACAAATCCACAGCAACTCATGTATAAGAGAGAGTTTTCTGTAAATAAAATGTGCATCACGAAAACATCCCAACCCAATGCTGCCCAAGCCCACAAGTCCAACATTAACCCATTAACCCAACACCAGTCCACAAAGT
>NW_022106463.1:2487401-2490905 GCF_000313985.2 Echinops telfairi | reverse complement strand
ACAAGAGACCTGAGAACTAGAAAGGCGAGGCTCACCACCCATTTATCCCTCCGCCTTTCAATTAGCCCCACATGTGATTATTGGCCAGGTTGGCACAATTAACTAACTCAGCAAGTAAGAGACATTATGCAGAGCTAACGGAAAGCAAGTTCACGGTGAAGAATGCATGAAGCTGTGCTTTGCTTGCAAAAGGGACAGGAACAGAAGTATCTGGTCCTGAATCCATCACAGATTCAAGTTAGCCCTCCCACTCCCATGACATAAAGTGCTCATCTTCCATAAACTCATATTACAGAACTCAGCAAATGATGGCTCACATTATAGCAATGTTCTTTACAATTCTAAATGGTTTAAAGCCAACTTTTTAAAGAGAAATAATTTTTGACCTTAAAGAGAATATAGAATAGCCATGCCCATGCCTCTACTTCTTGTTTATGCCCTCTTTTGTGCTGCACTGGCAGAGCGACGGAGGGTGGGGACAGAAACCTAGCATACAAGATACTTTTTATAGAACTTTAGAATCCCAAGCCACGGGCAGGGATTCAGACGTAGCCAACATCATGGTACCAAGATGACAGTCCTGCTCAGAAGTCAGTATAAGGCCTTGATAGCGTTTTGCAATCATAACTTGGGTGCAGAAGGGCAGGTGGCAGTGTGATGATGCTAACTGTAGGAGAAGCAGTTCCAAATCCCCAGCCCCTCCAAGGGACAAGGATGAAGCTTTCTCCTTCTGTGGAGAGTTAGAGTTTCAGAGAATGGAGCGGCAATTCTACCCTGACGTATATGGCCTCTATGAGTCATTGGCAGTGAGTTTGTGGTGGTTGTCTGGTTTGAGATGGACAGACAAACAGATATTGCCATTGCATTCATTCCAACCCAAGGTGACCCCGGGTGTTGCAGGTGAGAACAGCGCCATAGGGCTTTCTCAACAGTGCTCTTTCTGAAACAAATCACCACTGAGTCTTTATTCCACAGAACTGCTGGCGGATTTGAGCCATCGACATTTAGGTAAGCAGTTGACCACAAATCATAAATAAGTCCTCTCCCAGCTCAGAACCCATCCAAACCCACTAACATCCAATCAATTCCAACTCATAAGCAACTATATATAAGATTTTCAAGGCTATAAATCTTTATGGGAACACATAACCTCATCTTTCTCCCATAATGTGTCCAGTAGGTTTGAACTGCCAACCTTGTGGTTAGTGGTCCAGTGCATACCGGCAGTGCCACTGGTACTCACAGTCATTAAAATATAAAAATATATAGGCAATGCAGAGTAACAATATATTGTTACTCTGGTCAACAATAGTTGTCGTGTAAAAACTAGGATAAATGCTTCCCGTGAAAGCATAAATTATGAAGGACAGCTTAAACTTTGGATAGTGTTCATGTAGAGAAAACCATGCAACCAACATGAGTGCATGTGTCAGTTATCATGGCGCTGCTGAAGAGCGCATGGGAGAAAGAGGCTTTCTACTCCCGTGAAGAGTTACAGTCTCAGACACTCACAGGGGTCGATCCGCCTGTCCTATCGGGTTGCTATGAGTCTGAATTGACTCCATAGCTGACATAGACACTTAAAAAAATCACTGACTCAATGGCAGTGAGAGCTTGAGTATGGCACCATCAGATAAGTCTTGGACTACTAACCACGAGGTTGACAGTTCAAGTCCACCACTCCTCCTTGGCAGAAAGAAGAGAGTTTTCTGCTCTCATGAAGATTCATAAAGCCTCAGAACCCGTGTACAGTATCTGGTCACCGTGAGCTGGAGGAGACCCCACGGCAGTGGCTTGGTTTCCTTGGGTTTTGCCAGTTACAGAACACTGGACTGAATTGTTCAGCTTCAGGATGGAAATCTTTATGTTAATACGTCTTAATATTTCTTTCCTGTAATTAAGGGTTAGAAATGCAAATCCTCTTCTGAATTTGTCTCTGGACGGCTTCTGAGTTTATGCTGAAATCCTGAGCTAAACCACCCAAGATAAGCAGGGTTTAATACGCATTCACTCACTCTTTCGTTTCTTCCTGGAACTGTTTATTTACCCACTTATTCATGTATTCACTCAACAAATATTTATTGAGCACAGATGATAAGATGATACTATTATAAGACGCCCAACCAGCGAGGAGCTCAGAGTCAATTGGAGGAAACAGACACATGGACTAAATAAGCTAAAAAATGCAAATACTCCTAAAGGGACAAGCGAAAGCGTGAACCCATGGGATCCTTTCTTTGCGTGTGAGCATCCAAGGACTGCCTTCCACTGTCAGCCTCCCCTGGGCCAAAAACAACTGTCAGTCAGTATCAATGTAAGAACATTGGCCAACAGGAAGTGCATCAGCAGACGTCTGGAAGGGAGGAGGCTGTTATGACGGGCTCCGCTCTGCCCCCACTGCCCCTCATTCCCACGCCACCCCTTCCACAGAGCACAAGAAGCAAACCTTGTTCACCGCGGCTACTTGACGGCACCGACTATGCGGTGGAAAGGAGGCCTCGGGAGAAAACGCTGAGCTGCCTCGGGATGCGTGGTATGTGGTTGAACACGTTTTCGTGTTGTCAGAGATTAAATAATTAGGAGAACATGGTCAAGATCAAAAGGCAGCCCTGTGTCACAACCAATTAGAAAGCGAGTGCACCCAGGACTACGGGGCTTCCTGCTGGTGCAGTAGCTGTGCCGCTAGCCATGTGGCCCCGAGATGCAGCCGGAACGGGGACCTGCAGGATCTTCCTTCTAAGTTTCATTAAAACCTCGCAAAAGTAGCAGAAGTAAAGTAAATATATAGTCAAGCACAAAGTAAAGATGGGGGGAGCAGAAAAGTGTGAGTTACTGGCTTAGAGATTAGGAAACACTTCATGAAGAAGTCCAAGTAGAAACATTTTACATAGGTTAAAACTGATTTCCATCCAACAGGCTTGGGAACATTTCTGGACATGCTCATCAGGAGCTCTGGTGGCTTAGTGGTTACGAACTAGTCTGCGAACTGCAATGTCAGTAGGTCAAAATCACTAGCCCCAGCTTGGGCAAAAGGCAGGACTTTCTACTCCCTTTCAGAGTTACAGTCTCTCAAACAGTGGCTGTTCGGTCCTGGCCTGTAATATCGCTATGCATCAGCAGCAAGTGGATGGTCATGAGTTTGGTCTTGGTTGGGTACATTCTTATTGAGAAAGAAACAGGTTGAGGATTGAAATAGAGCTGCGGATGGCATATCTAAATGTGTGTCCCCTTCTTGAGTGTTTTTAATGATCCTATGAGGGTGCCCAAGAAGCCCTGGTGGTAGTGCTGGGTGAGAAGGGTAATGCTAACCACAACAAGGTGAGTGGTTCAAACCCACCATCCATTGGGGCAAAGATGAAGTTGGCTGCTCCTATAAAGAAGCCCGAACTTAAAAATCCTTTATAGTGCCCTTATGAGTCCGAGTTGAATCAGTGGCCGTGGGATACCGGCATCCCTGTGAATTGGAATCAAGAGGCTAGAAATGGGTTTGCTTGGGTTTGTATC
>NW_022106463.1:2482168-2486934 GCF_000313985.2 Echinops telfairi | reverse complement strand
TTGATTCATTGCCACACTTTATGGACTAGGATGTCAAAACAGGAACCCGGAAGTCTCACCACCAAATCCACTTTACTGGATGCCAGTTTGAAAGTGACCTTTAACCTGATTCTCAACACATTAAAGTTTAAGCCAAGGATAAAGGTAATCTGGTTTCCAATTGAGAAAGTATCCGTCCTGATCCTAGTCATTAACAATTCGAATGTCAAAACCTTCAAAAATGACCTGTAGGCTGAGCAGTGATGTCACTAGGGTTGGTGCCGTAATTAATGTCATGATCAATGGAGAAAAGATGGAAGTTGTCAGGGATTTTGTCTTGCTTGCTTAGATCCAGGTCTGCTGTTCAAAGAAGTAGCAGTTAAAGGATCAAACAATGCTTTGCATTAGGCAGATCTGCTGCATGAAACCTCTTTAGAATGTTGAAAAGTAGAGAGGTTATTTTAGGTACTAAAGTGTGCCTGGCCCAAGCCATGGTATTTTCAATCGTCTCATAAGCATGTCAAAATTGAACATTGAATAAAGATGAGCAAAGGAAAAAATGATGCATTTGAATTGTTGTGCTGGAGAAGAATATCGAACATATCATGGAATGCTAAAAGGACAAACCAGTCAGTCTTGGAAGAAGTATAGCCCGAGTGCTCCTTAGTGGCAAGAACAGTGAGACTTCATCTGACATACTTTGGACATGTTCCAGGAGCTAGTAGTCCCTGGAGAAGGCCATCATGCGTGGTGAAATACAGGGGCAGCAAAAAAGACGACATCCCTCAAGAAGATAAATTGACACAGTGGCTGCAAAAATGGGCTCAAGCATAGTTACAATGTGAAGATGGTGGTGGACCGGGCAGTGTTTCATTCTGCTGTGTGCATAAAGTTGCTGTGGGTCAGAATTGACTTACTAGTACCTAAAAACAACAACAACAGAACAACTTCATAGACCTCTTACATAACAGACCACACAGAAATCTAAGCAAGGTATATTATCATCCAGTTTTCTCATAGAATAATATCTGATACATATAGTAAATTGTTCAGCTATGGTAGTACAAGGGGTTACAAATTGAATGGCGAGCCCCCCAGCCATTCGGCAGAAGAAAGATGAGGCTTTCTGCTCCGATGCACATCTGCTGGCTTGGAAACTACTCAGACAGTTCTCCTCTAGCCTATGGGACCGCTGTGAGTCAGAATCAACTTGATGAGAGTGAGCTTGGCATGGTTTTGGGTGTTTCCCTGGAACTGCTACTACATTCCCCCAAATACTTATTGGCTTATGTTACCAAGTAGTAATTGTCACAATATTGTAGTTAAAACACTGGAATGTTTGACACAACCAGAGACGATACAAACGACCCACACTTTTAGCATCTACAAGCAAAAATCATGAGATTTGAAAATCAAGCCTACTGCCATCAAGTAGAGTCTGACTAATGGTAGGACAGGATGAAACTGCTCCATAGAGTTTCTAAGGCTGTAATTCTGCATGGAAACAGACAGCCTCAACTTTCTTCCACTTTTTGGTTTGAAGCCCAGTACTGAATTGACCAGGCCACAGCCTCTGTGATTTAAAATATCTGTATAATTAGGTAATGATGATCAGATGAAATTAAAAGGTTCAAAAACTAAATTAGTATATAGTGTTATCCTTGATATATACTGACATATATAAGCTGGAATTAGGAAAACTGGTTTTGGTTCTTTTAACTAACTACAGGGTACTTCTACAAAGAATTATTAACTTCTACACTGCACAACAATTTATAGACAGTTTTTTTGATGTCACCTCCTCTGACAGGACCAGCCGGCGTGGCCTATACCTCCCGCACCCCAACTGAGAAGTCAGTCGGACTGCACTGGGGTCAAGTCTAGTACTCCTATTCTGAAAATAGGACAGAGTAATATCTCTGATATTCCCAGAAAGGACCGCATTCACACAGCTACGCTTGCCCCAGACTTGTCTTGACTCAGAAACCCATATTATGACATGCCTCCTTACTCTGCGGAGCTGTGGTGGCACCGTAGTTACACACTGGGTTGGCCAACCTCAAAGTCAGAGGTTTAAAACTACCAGTGGCTCCAAAGGAAAAAGATGTGGCTTTCTACTCCCTTTAAGGGGGGAGGAAAGGGGAAGAAATGGGGAGCTGATATCAGGAGCTCAAGAGGAAAGAGAATGTATTGAAAATGATGGTGGTGGCATATGTGCAAAGGTGCTTGACACACTGGATGAATGTTGGATTGTGCTAAGCGATATAAGACCCCCCAATAAAGGTATCTTAAAAAAAAAAAGAAAACATTAAAGTGCTAAGAATGAAAAAAAAGAAGTTACAATTTCAGAACCCTCAAGGTGCTGTCTTACTCTGCCCTATAGAGTCACTTGAGTGGGAATCAACTCAACCGCAAGGGGAACTTTACTTTGGGCCATCATTCACTGTATTTCTTCTCTTAAGATGGAAAACCCAACGGTTTCTCTATAAGAAAATATCTGAGTGGCCCAGCTCTGATGTCCTTAGATGTCACCGAGCTCACACTTGCAGACCCACCAAGGGGTCCACTTCATTCCCTCATTCAAGATCCCTTTGTCTTTGGAGAATCTGCCTGGAAGCCATCGAGATGTCTCTCAGTTTTTTCACTTACCAATCAGAATGGTTCCCTTTGCCACATTGGTTTATGTCAGTTTGAGAATGACCACCACAAACACACATGACCGCTTCTCCTCAGATACCAGCTGCCCCTGGCCAGCAGGAATCTAGACCAGAACTCCCAAGTAAAATGAACACTGCCCTTCTGTGTTAGTCCAGGTAGACGAGAGAAACAAATTCATAGACATTCAAATGTGTATAAGAAAGAAGTTTATATACAAGAGCAATTGAATATTGAGAAAACATTCCAGCCCAGTACAGATCCAGTCCATAAGTCCAATATTAGCACATATGTCCAATACCAATCTATAAAGTCCTCTTCAGACTCACGAAACACATGCAATGATGCTGAATGCAGGAAGATCACAGGCCAGTGGGTGGGATGTCTTGTGGATCCAGTGGCGGTGTAAGCATCTCAGTGCTGGCAGGGGACTCTAGGTGGTTCCACCAGCTCAGGGCACTAGCATATTTCCATGTGTCTTATCAGCTACAATGTCTCCCAGAGAGTGAGCTGAGAGAGAAAGTCTCTCCCACCTCGAAGGAGGAATAAAGGAGTTCCCTGAATCCTCAGGAGAAGGCCATGCCCAAACAGAGGCCTCATTGGCTACAACCTGACTGACAGACTAGACACCACCCCTTTACTCTTAATCCTCAAATTGACACCAGATTATGTAGCTACCACACCTTCCAAAAGACAAGTCAAAGAGACAGACAGGAGGCACAAGACGGGATGTCCACACAGCACTCTAACTTCATATTCATGTACTCAGACCCAGAGGCTTCCCTGTATCCTTCAGAAGGTGAGCTCTGATACTGGGAGCCCACATGGCCGCTGTAATTTCTGACTTCCTGACTCCAACTACTCTTTTGGCTTCAGTAATTCACTAGAATGACTCACCCCACTCGAGAAAAAAAAAGTGCTATACTTATTATTATATCTTTTTATAATGTCTATAAATCAGGCCAAAAGACTGTCTTGGAAGAAGTACAGACAGAGAGCTGCTTAGTGGCAAGGATGGTGAGATTTCATCTTACATCCTTTGGACATGTTGTCAGGAGAGACCAGGCCCTGGAGCAGGTAAAGCAGAAAAGCAGGGGAAAAGAGGAAGGGCATTATGATCATTACATAATCTAGTGTCACCTTGTGGAGGAGGGGAGTCTAGCCTGTCAATCAGGTCGCAGCTTGATGACCTTATTTGGAGGCGCTATACTTGGGTCACTGGAGATGGGACACAGACCGTTCCCTTTGAGACAGGCCTATTGACAAGACACATGGAGCTACCCTGATGGAACCAGAGCCCTGGAACGAGAGGAGCCATGTGGAGACTCGTGCCAACGCTGAGATGAGTTGTTCCCACCACCCCTGGAGCCACACGACTTTCCCCCCACTGGCCTGGGATCGTCTTGCATTTAGCGTCATTGCATGTGTTGCGTGAGTCCGAAGAGGAATTTAATAGAGCGATATCATACATATGGGCTGATATCGGACTTATCGACTTGATCTGGACCGGGCTGGGATGTGTTCTGAACATGCAATTATATAAAGCTCTGTCTTATACACATGTGCGTGTTTACGAATTTGTGCCGTTAGTCCACCTGGACTCACACAGGAGGCGGATTGACGCGGTGGCTGCAATCAGGAGTTCCAGCAGAGGAAGAGCGGTGCGGATGGCACAGGCCCGCGCAGGGTTTCCTTCTGCTGTGCACAGGGTCACTCGACGTTGGAGCCAACTCCAGGGCCCCGAAGAGCAACAACCATAGCAACCCATCCGCATCAGCATCACGAAGAGGTTCATGAAGTAAGGTCTGGGATGGTGCTCAACATGAAGCCTCTATGTCCCCCAAAGTGATTTATTTTCCTCTTCTGTGCATGGATGTCTACCACCAACCGGGAAGCCAATGGAGCTTTTGTGTCCAGAGCTGTTAGTGAGGACCCCATTGCACAAAGCATTTCTAGACCCTTGAGGTCAGTGGCTATCACAAGGTGGCCCTTCTTCCATAAGGCCAGTCTATGTCTGGAGGTGGTAGTGAGGTTTTTACTAGGTGGGTCTTTCTGGCCTGGCGAGCCCCACCTCGGAGGCTCTTCATCTCTTTACTTGTTATGTATGGCCCAGGGTCCTTATGGAAGACACT
>NW_022106463.1:2478886-2481225 GCF_000313985.2 Echinops telfairi | reverse complement strand
GGGTAAAGCACCTCCTGTCTGAAGTCTCCCCCAGTGCCCAAGCCTTGCCCTAGTTTTATCTGGCATGTTTGTGAGTATGAATGCCAAGGAGATACAAAGTCTATTTTGCCCCAGTCTGAATTATCTCACCCAACAAAGCCTGATTTTTAAGCAAAGCTTTTAGACAATCACAAACTTACTGTAAGTTAGCAGTGTGCTGTAACCACCAAAACTGTAAATGCTGTTGTAAGGTGAAAACACAATGTGCGGTAGCGAGATGGAGGAAACCCACCCCCTAAACCATATTTCTTTTCAAAGCTATGTATTTAAGGGTTTTTTTCCCCTTTCTTTCAAAACAACCTTATCACCTTAAAAGTACTCGCCATTTAATATATCTGTCAAGTCTTTGATTCCATTTTTGGGAACATTTTTCAGACTCATCTGTTTGGATGGGTGACAGCACCTCTCTCATTTTGGCTTCCCCTCTCCTAAGTCCTCAAATCACGGTCCTTTCATGTCCCTCTTCGTTCGCAGAAAGAAAGTCACATGGAGTGAGTTCAGGTGAGTCAGGTACATGGGGCAAGAGAGACCAGCTGGTTTTTGCCAATAACTGGCGCACAGAGATGAGTTTGTTGCGCATGAGCAGGTGCATTGTTGCGGTAGTTACATAATCTGATGTCAAGTTGAAGATTAAGAGTGAAGGGGTAGAGTCTAGCCTGTCAACGATTGTATAGCCAATGAGGCCTCGGTGTGGGCATAGCCTTCTCCTGAGGATTCTGGGAACTCCTTTATTCCTCCGTGGAGGTGGGAGACAGTCTCTCTCTGCTCACTCCCCTGCAGACTCTCTACTGACAAGGCTCACTCCCTGCGAGACATTTCCGAGGAGAAGCCATCTGGAGCTGCCCTGAGGCAGTCAGAGTTTTGGAGCTGAAGGAACCATGCGGAGACCCCTGGCCAGCACTGAGATGCTTACAATGCCCCTGGATTCAAAGACTCCCCACCCACTGGCCTGTGATCTTCCTTCATTCGGCATCATTGCATGTGTTCTGTGAGTCTGAAGAGGACTTTATAGATTAGTATCAGACATATGGGCTACTATTGGACTTAGGGACTTGATCCGGACTGTGCTAGAATCTTTCTTAATATTCTCAATATTCAATTGCTCTTGTAAATAACCTCTTTCTTCTACACATATGGGTGTCTATGAATTTGTTTCTCTAGTTTACCCAGACTAACACAATTGTCATGCAAAACCAGTCCCCCATCTGCCACAAACCAGGCCTTTTTGTCACACACTGTTATGCTATCTTTTCAGAACCTCTAAATAGAAAGGTTGAATAACAGTCTGACCTGGTGGAACAAACTCCAAATGCATTGAGAGTCAATATTTTCATCTGTTCTGGAAGTTGATGGATGTCCGGAATGAGGGTTGTCATCGATCGACATTTCACCATTTTGGGGAATGAGAAAACCACTTGTACGCTTCAGGTTTTCCCATAGCGCTGTCTTTGTAAGCTGTGTTCAACATCGCAGCAATTTCTGCGGCATTTTTCCTGAGCGAGAAAACAAAATTTCACAGCTGCATGTTGTTCACTTAAATCGGTCATCACAAAAAACAAGGTTCAAGTGAAGCTGCTGTTACGAAACAATTCACTGTGACCAGAGAGAAGCTTCCCAGGCCACTGGGTGCACTGACTCGGAGCAAGTTGCTCAATGCTTGCCTCGCAGGGTGGGGGAATGCATGCTACAAAAGCTCTGCTCCCCGCAGCGCAATTCTAGTTTTGGAGGGGAAGCCCCTCGTAGATATTACCTGTTGTGCATTGCTTAGACCCTTTCCTAGGGAATCACACCCAAGGTTGAGGAATACACATTTAAGAAAAAAATGTGAGAAACATGATTGGTAAAAAGAATTTAATGCAAATGGTGAGGGGCTAAATTAATCATTGGAGGGACATCAGATGTTTAATATGGTGAAACAAAGAGGAAACCTGGTGGTTGATGACCAAGAGGAAAGGTTGATAGGCATACGCAGGAATTGACTGCTCTGCGCGGCAAAAATCATCAACTAAGTCAACTCTTTCTATACTACTGAATAACAAACAAACACAACCCTCACTGCCATGGACTCAATGCCAATTCATGGTGACCCTATAGCACAAGGTGCAACTGCCTCGGTGAGTTTCTGAGACTGTGACTGCTTATAGGGTAAAAAAAAAAATCTCTCTCCCAAGGAGCAGTTGATGGTTTTGAACTATTGACTTGAGAGATCACAGCCCAATGTGTAACCCTATGCCACCAGGGCTCTTCTATAGGGACATTGGATTTAACAAAATATTACTGTCATATACTCTTCCCTTTCC
>NW_022106463.1:2412660-2477498 GCF_000313985.2 Echinops telfairi | reverse complement strand
CGCTACTGTGTGTGAGAGCTTCTTCTTATCTAGTGGGCTCATCTTCCAGCACTCTATTAGAGTATATTCTCCTATAATCCATCGGATTTTCACTGGATAATTCTGGGAATTAGACCACCAGGTCTTTCTTCCTAGGCTGTCGTAGTTGGGAGCTCTGCTGAAACCCGTTCAGGTTGAGTGAACACTAGTGAATCAAATTACCGGCGGCGGAGCATTCTGCCGCAAAGCAGCACACAAGAGCTGAGAAGGAAGATGATACTGCACCCTGTGGACACGCCCCGGGTCATCGAGTCAACTGTGGTTCGCGGCAACCTTCTATGTGTCAGAGTAGCGCTCTTTCACAGGGTGCTGAGCCGCTCAGTTGTTGGCAGGAGACAGACAGCCAGACCTGATTTGTTTCTCAGTAGACTGGAGCCTACAACCTCGTGAGAAGCAGCCAAGAGCTAACCATTCACATTCAAGGTATGGAAAGAAATCACCCAAAGCTGGCAATCAGGTTTCAGTCACCACCTTCTACTCTCAGCATATCTTGATCGACCAATTGATTGATCCTTCTGGCTCAACCCAATAAATATGTAACGTAATAATGTTCAATGGATACAACGAGTGACTGTGAGCCCTACTTAACATGCTCCAACCCTGCCCACCCCAGCCCGAACCCACTGCTCTCCAGTAGATTCTAGCTTAGAGTCACCCTACAGACAGAGCAGAATGGCCTCATGGAGTTTCCAAGCCTACAGCCATTTGAGAGAAAAAAATAGCATAGACCTGACATCTCATACCACTTAAGCTGTCGATGATATTAAGAAGAGTGGGGCCATCATCACCACAATCGGTTTCAGAACGTTTCCTTCGCATCCTCATTGCTGTTAGCTTCTCATTTCTCCCCCGGCCATCCTCCCTGCCACGCCCCCAGGTAATTATCAATCCAGTTACGGTCTCTGTAGATGAACCTATCAGGGATTGCATGTCCAGAAAACCATAGGGATGATAATAAGTAAATTGGATCTAGCCAGACTCTGAAGTTCAGGTGGATGCATTCTGCAAGGGGGTGGGGAGCAACGAGGAGAACCATCCGTTCTCAGGGGAGGAAAAGAAGTAACTGAACTCCGAAGCTGTGCGGCGGCGGAGGGAACAGAAAGGTCACAGCCCTTGACCAGTCCCCCTGGGCAGACCCAGCTCTGAAATCCTTCCCAGGTATGTCGGGGAGAGATCTAAATTCTGTTTTCCTATTCAGAATTAATAGTTTAATATTCAGAACTAATATTCAGAATCGATCTTCTGTCAGGTACAGGCCACTTGGTCAATTGCCTTGACCATGGCTGCCCCCATCTCCTGGCACGGGAAGTGTGGTGTAGAGAGACAGAGCTGGTAAGTCGATCCTTATACAAAGGGAAACAGCGAGAGGAGAGTGGCCGTCTTCTGCCTCAGCTCTTCCCTTGATTCTGTCCCCTGCCTCCCTCCAGCCTGTTCACTGGCAGGGACATACTACATACTACAGCATCGGCCTAAGGGCCATGTTCAGGTTCAAGGGACTTCATTAGCCTGCAGGATTCACTGAGGAAATCCTTCCTTCAGTCCTCAGGCCCCACACTTTCTATGTGGCCCGGGAGAGACAAAGAAATGTTCAGTCAAGAATGGGAGAGGCCCACCCTCCACCTAGGTTTTGTCTTTCAGGCGAGAGGCAGGCCTGGCCTTCCGGGCCCGCCCAGCCCCTGAGGAATGCTGCTGGCCTTTCTGGGGGCTTGCTTGGGCACTGGCTTTCAACTCTGCTTCTGAAGTCAGTCTGAACAATGGAAGCAATTCCTTTTCATGATTAAAATCTTCCACCCTCTAAAATTAGTCCCAGGAAATTAGAACACCAGTCATTGTAGGAGGCCACACAATCCCAGCAATTTAAAGCAGAGTCATTTACGGAAATCACCCAAGCAAAGGCCTTAGAAGATATTTCCTCAGTAGTTTTTGTCCTATAACTTGGGGCCATTAAAGGGTCATCAAATCTCAATGGCTCTCAGTCTCCTAGTTATTAAACCCATTCCAGTGATGAGATAACACGGAATGGGTAAAAAAGAGGAGCTGTGGCATGCTGGCATTTCCTCATCCAGAGGGTGATGGATTAATATGTACCTTGCGTGCAGGTGGACATGTTCAATCAGAGGTTTAAAAAGTTAAGATTCTGTCACTTTTCTCGTTATTTTATCGCCATTAATGAAAAGACATTCACAAATGGCAAGCCCAGGATCATGTTTTTTTCTCCACTGCCCAGGCTTCCAATCTAAAAAGTGGAAGCATTTTATATATGAATATGCAAGGGGCAGGGTACTTCAAAGATTCATGGGAAAATGGAATGGAAAGACAATGGGGTTTTTCCACGTACTTTATAAAGTCCCCTTGTATATGCATATGATCTGTTCTTTTAAAAGGACCTGGCAAAGAAGTCTCGCAAATAAGCCATCTGTCCCCAAATGAATCAAAATGACTGTATTGCTCATACTCATTTTTCTTGGAAAGTACTGCCTATTTCATGTATGTGTCCTTTCTGGCTCCCTATGGCCCTGAGATAATCGTTAAACCTTAGACCAAAACTATCCCCTGAGGTTTCCTTAAAGCGGAACAAGAGTAGTTTAACGAGTCAAGATGGTCTGCCTGGAATTGAACGTGGTGCTTTTTCAAGATCTGTCTCCATGGGGTCAAAGGGACAACAGGAACTCAGAAGATTGCACTGGAAACTGAGGGTCCGTGAGTTTATGTGAACGGAGGAGCAACAACTCTGGAAAAGAGGTGAGAATCATTGCAAGATGATTCAAGAATATCACCCACATCCTGGGGACATACATGTAGAAAGGGTTACACTAGCATATGCCATTGTGTGAGTCTGGGTGGACTAGAGACACACATCCATGGACACACGTGTATAAGAAAGAGATTTATATGCAAGAACAATTGAACATTGAGAAAACATCCAAGCCCAGTCTAGGTCAAGTCCATATGTATAATATTAGCCCTTATGTCTGATACCAATCAATAAAGTCCTCTTCAGACTCATGGAACACATGCAATGATGCTGAATGTAAAAGATCACAGGCCAGTGGGTAGAAAGTCGCCGGATCCAGTGACATTGGAAACATCTCAGCGCTGACAAGGGTCTCTGCATGGCTTTTCCAGCACGCAGGGCTGCATCAGGGTGGGCCCATGTGTCTTGTCAGGTGCTAGGCTGCATCAGGGTGGGTCCATGTGTCTTGTCAGGTTCTATGTCTCCCAGGGTGTGAGCAGAGAGCCCCCTACCTCCAACGCGGATAATTCAGCAATTCCCAGAATCCTTAAGGGAAGGTTATGCCCACACAGAGATCTCATTAGCCATATCCTGATTAACAGCCTAAACTCCACCCCGACACACTTAATCCTCAAATTGACACTAGATTATTTAACTGCCACAGTCATGCTGCATATATTTGAAATGAAAACAAATTAAATACAAAAAGAAAACAAAAATACGAGTCTGTATCCATTCCAAAAGAGACATGGGGCCTAGAGGGATAATCATCTATGAGTTCGTGGAGGCCCAGTTAACAGGACCCTGAAGAGAATGTCTTCCAGCCATGCACCAACAGAAGCTTTTCAGTGGTTGGCTCCCTCTTTGAAGGAAAGCTGAAGTCAGGTAAGACACATATGTTCTGGGTTCAATTTCGAGTTCCTCCCATTTATCCTGAGTTGTTGAAACACGGGACTGAGCACCACTATCACCCCCCTGCTAAAGTTCTTCATTTGTAAGTCTACACATGGGCTCATCATAGCTCTACAGAATCAGTCGTTCCAAAGCAGTGGGTGTAAGGTTTGAAAACAGCTAATCACCTTGCCCAATTTGAGTGCAGTGTGTGCTTCTGATTTTGTATCACACTCTTGAAAACCCCACACCAGTTGCAACCAAGAGGAGTCGAATTCATGGCAATCCAGTGTGTGTCAGAGCAGAACTGCACTCCACGGGTTCCCGGGACTGCAATCTTGGAAGTAGATTTGCCAAGCCTCTGAGGCAACCCTGAATTGACTGCAGTCTCCACCTTCTCAGTTCGCAGTCGGGCACGTGAATCAGTTATGTCCCTCAGGAACTCTGTCATGCAGTTTAGACACCAAATTACTTTGGATTTCCTAAAGTCAAAGATGCACTCATCAATCCAGTGATATGTGTTGAACACTTACAAGGAGAACGTTTAGCTAAGACTAAGGCAGTGGCAGTGAACAAATGTGGACATCACCCCTTCCCTCATCAAGCCAATAACCTGGTGGAGGGACCTAGAGAATCCTCACATGGAACAAGTAAATCTCAAATTACAAAATGAGTTTGATTCTAAAAGGAGAGTGCTAAGAACTCCCATATACTTGACAATTTTTTTACGCAGCTCAAGTAGTTAGGGGAGCCACCTGAGAAAGTGAGAAAAAGCCAGGTTGTGAAAGACACATAGACAATGACGAGGTAAGGAGCAGGCAAGGCCCACATCCCAGGCAGAAAGGCAGCACTCCATTCTGCCTCAAATGCCCTTCGCTCTGGTCCACACGTGGTGAGGTCTGCCTCTCCTTTCATTCACTGCCTTCCAGTCCATTCTGACCCATCGTGACCCTCTCAGACAGGGTAGAACTGCCCCTGTGGGTTTCCAGGCTGTAAATCTTTACTGCTCTTTCTCTGTTGGTTTCAAAATGCTCACCCTGTCGTTAGCAGCCCAATGTGTAACCACCACCCCACCCTGCCTAGAGTCTTCCAAATAGAACCAGTCAACCCACCTTCCATCCCGTCTTCTCTTCCATCCAGTCAGTTAACCAACACATGCCAAGCACTCACTCTGAGCCAAGCAGCAAAAGCACAGGGACAGAGGGGCAACCCCGCATGGCTAAGGGTCCACCTGAGAAGGTTGACACAGAGATGGGTGCAGAGCAGGGCATCCAATCAGACGCTGCAGGGCCAGGGCTTCGGAGGGCAAGAGTAGTCTGGACTGGGAAGGACAAGCAGCATCGGTTAGGGGACTCAGAAGACCTTTCTGGTTGAGAACTCAGCTCGGGCAGGAATACAAGGAGCGGAGCCACCAGGAAAATCAGCATCAGCTGATCCCTGGCAACCCTTGAGGATGAGAAAATCCCGTGGGTTAAAATTGTGACAGGTCAAGTGTGTCCCAGAAGTTGGGCTTTATCATGAGAAACACCTGGCATCTTTGGATGTGGATATTAGAAGATCCTTTGGAACTAAGAAAATAAGCTAAAAGCATACAAAACTTCAGAATGCCATAATGACCTGGTGTGAGGCAGTGGGAGAGGTGTTGGATGGAGGGCATAAACAAACTCAAGAAGTATTGATGGAGGGCGATTGGGGGGTTATTGAAGCTTGAATGGGGGGGGGGGGTTGAGTGAAAAGGAGGTCTCAAGGCAACTCCCCGGTCCCCAAAGACAGAAACAAAAGGAGGCCATTTGCTGCAGGAGCAAACAGAGCGGTCATGGATGGATTAGACATACCAAGGCAAATAGTCTAGCAGAATGAACATAAAATTATTCTATTTGAATTCTGGCGGGAGGTCTTCATCTCTTATGACCTTTATCATTTTAGATGTCTTAGGCAGTTTACGCAATATCTGCTAGCGTCTGCCTCACAAGGAAGTTCGTGTCTACTTAGAGGCAACTCGGAAGAAGGGCCTGGTGGTCTACTTCTGGAAAAACAACAGCCACTGAAAAAGACTGAGGCAATGGCTATGAAAACAATTTACAGGCTGCACAGCGCTGTTCAGGCATTCTCCTAAATTATTACTGCCGTTATTGTTCTTTTATAGTATAAAGTAAAGGAGCCTCTGGGTCCCACAGTATGGCATCTATGTTAGGCCAAGTTGCTAGAGGAAGAAATTTAGCAATGCCCATATATGTGTAAGAAAGAGCTGTGTATCAAGAAGCTTTATATAAATCAGGGGAAAAACCCAGCACAGTCCCACTCAAGTTCATAAGTCCAGTAGTTTCCCATAAGGCCCTCTTCAGATTCACGCAGTCACAAGCAATGAGCAGAATGTAGGAATATCACAGGCCAGTGGGTGCAAAGTCTTGTGGATCCAGTGGCAGTGGATACATCTCCAGGGCTCTGGCCATCATCAGGGTTAGCCAGCAGCCATGTGAAGGCAGAGAGAGAAGGTGAGGTTCCTAGGGCCCCCTTTATGCGAAGGCCACGGCCTTAAGGAGGACCCATCAGGCTGTGACCTGACTGACCTGTTGAGCACCACCCTACACAATTATATGGTCTTCAAGTTGACACGAAATTATGTAACTACAACATCCAATAGAGAAGTCATCAAGCATGTGCAATGTGCAAAGAAACAATGTAAGCTGTTCAACCAGCCTATCCCTCCATCCCACTCTTACTTGCAACTTGGGTTCAAGACACAGCAACCCTATTTCACTCTTACAGCTAAAGTTATGTTTCATTAATTTTAAGATCTCTCTACTATGATGGAGGAGCCGTGGTGGTTATCCATCTGGCTGCAATTCTCAAAGTCAGCAGTTCAAAACCACCAGCTGCTCTTCAGGAGAAAGATGGGCTTTCTACTCCTGTAAAGAGTTACAGGGGCAGGTCTACCCTGTTCCACAGGGTTGCTATGAGTCAGCACCGACTTGATGGCAGTGAGTTATGAGTTTATATGATGAGAAAACCCTTGAGCGGCAGAGTTAACTTAAAGGACTTAGAGTTCACCTCGAGCTGCCTCAAAAGAAAGCCTGGCTATCAAAAAGTATAGCGTCTGGGGTCTTAAAGGCTGAAGGTAAACAAGTGGCCATCAAGCTCAGAAGCAACAAAGCCCATATGGAAGAAGCACACCAGCCTATGCGATCACAAGGTGTTGAAGGGATCAGGTATAAGGCATCATCAGAACAAAAAATCTTACCATAGTGAATGATGGGGGGAGTGTGGAGTGGAGGCCCAAAGCCCATGAGTAGGCCACTGGAGATCCCCTTGCAGAGGGGTCTCGGGGAGGAGCCGAGCCAGTCAGGGTGCGATGTAGCAACGATGAAAAATACAACTTTCCTCTAGTTCCTAAATGCTTTCTCCCGCCCCCATTATTATGATACAAATTCTACTTTGCAAGTCTGGCTAGACCAGAGGATGTACACTGGTACAGACAGGAACTGGAAATACAGAGAAGCCAGGGCAGATGATCCCTTCAGGACCAGTGGTGTGGGTGGTGATACTGGGAGGGTAGAGGGAGAGTGGGTTGGAAAGAGGGAACCGATTACAAGGAACTATATGTGACCTCCTCCCTGGGGGACGGATAACAGAAAAGTGGGTGAAGGGAGACGTCGGACAGGGCAAGATATGACAAAATAACAATTTATAAACTGTCAAGGGCTCATGAGGGAGGGGGGAGGAGGGAGGGAGGGGAAAAATGAGGACCTAATGCTGGGGGCTTAAGTGGAGAGGAAATGTTTTGAGAATGATGAGGGCAATGAATGTACAAATGTGCTTTACACAATTGATGTATGTATGGATTGTGATAAGAGTTGTATGAGCCCCTAATACAATGATTTTTTTTAAAAAAAGAAAGCCTGGGGCATTGATTTCTGAAGAAGCGGTCCTCGAAAGCTCTCTGGAGCACAGTGCTGCTCAGATGGGTCTGGGGCCACCTAAGTCAAAATCAACTGCATAGTAACTATGCTTTTGATCGATTGATTTTGCTTTGATTAACTTTCTGGACCCAAAGTGGTGACTTTGCAAATATATCCTAGAAGCTGGCTTTACAGAGTGCAATAGCCATTCTTCCCCCAAACTGAAAACACACAATCAACCCATTACCGTTGAGTCAGTGCCAAGTCGCTGTGACCCTGTCGGGCAGAGTGGAACCAACCCCATGCAGTTTCCAAGGCTGCAAATCGAAGAGCAGGAGGTCCCCCCTTCTCTCCAGGAGGAGCTGGTGGGCTTTGACTCACACACCCTTTGGCTAGCAGCCCAATGATTATGCAATTTTGCCAATAAGGCTCCTACTGCATCCTGATAGAAGATCCCAAATCCCGCCCCCCCACCCCCACCCCAGGGCATCATGCACCAAGCTGCAGCTTCCCAGCAAAAATAGAAGTGCGCTGCCTGCTTTCTCTGCTGACCACACTGGAAGGGTCTTCACCCCAGAGGGACATGTGCGGCTGCAGAGTAAATCTCAGAGCCCCTCACTGCAAACATGCGTCTTAGAAATACCCACTTGTCAGAGGAAGGAAACAGCTGACATCTTTTGGGTGGAACGCACCATAATCTTAGAGCAGCAGCAGGCCAGGGTTTCTTAATTGAGCTTCTGTGAATGTGATTCAAGGCCCACTCTAGCAACATGTTTTTTGATTGCTTCCATTCCTAATTTCAGCTCTGGTGCATGGCACGGAGCTGAATGGGCAATGCTACTCATTATTGCACTTCCCATACAAGCTTTTTTTAGGCCACCAGCTGATGCCCACGTTATTTCTTGCCGTCATATATAATGTAGGAGTGGAAGACCTGGTCATTTTCCTGTCTTATCTCATGGTCCCTCATTACATCACTTAGAGGCAGTTCAGAGACAGACAGACCTTTTTGCCTTCCACGTGGGAGACTCGGGTTTGATTCCCTGGCAGGGTGCCACATACACAGCTCCTGCCCCTCTGTCAGTGGAGGTGTGGATTGATAGCATTATTCTGAACAGGTTTCAACAGAACTTCCAAGCTAAAATGGACTAGTGAGAAAGACCTGAGAATGTCCTTCCAGAAATCAGCCAATGAAAAATCCCACGGAGCACAGAAGTCCAAACAATAATCAATCATGGGGGTGGATGTCATCACACCGCAGTGTTTTCTTCCTTTGTGCCTGAGGTCACCATGAGTGGGGAGCTGGTGGCACCTAACAACACAATCCAGGCTCTGGTGGCAGAATGGTTACCCCTTGGGGTACAAACTGCTGTAAGGTTCTAAGTTTGAAGCTACAAGCTGCTCCGGGAGAAAGACGAGGTGTTCTACTCCTTTACACAATTTCTGTCTCAGAAATTCTAGGGAGCAGTTGGTTATAGCTTGTTCTCTAGGGTCCCTAGGAGTCAGCATCATCTGGATGGCAGTGAGTAATGCCTGGTCCCAGATAAGGTACGGCAAAGGGATCTAGGAGGAGGTAATCATTGGGAAAGAACGAATGAGCTGAAAGCCGCCACCATCTCCTTGTCCCGCTCTCTAACACCTGAGTAGAGGTAAGTATAGGTGGGTGGGCTTCAGGGGTAAGTTTATGATCTCGGCCTTTTAAATGATATTCAAAAAGCTAAGATCACCCTCCACCATCTTGCTTCCCTTCTCCCGTTGGAACTCTACCAACTGCCCGGCATCCTTGAAGTTCAAAGCCCAAGGCCAACACTATCTTCCATTGAAGTCCTTCTAGCGAGTAGGACACACATCATCTCTAAAGTTAGCCATATTAAGGATGGGTACCTATGACGTGGGCCAGACCACCGAACCCTAAACCTGTGCTGTTTTCCTGCATCCTTTCTCCTTAGTCAAATCCCACCCCATTCGCTTGCTCAAATAAAACAAGCTAACAGAGTTGTATTGCTCTGAGTCCTGCAAGCATTAACTATTGAAGACTCCAGTGAAAGCCTTCTGCTCGTTGGTCCCCCAGCAAGGGAGAAGAGAACTACCCAAGATGTCTGATTCTGCTCTTTCTGAGCCTTAGAATTGAGGGAGAGCTCTGGAAACCTCAGCTGTAGCTCCTGAATGTTCTTTGTCTTCCACCAGTAGGGTGCAGCTGTCTTCCTCAGTAGGATGAGCCACGCATCGGCGTTCTAGCAACCCAGCATTGAGTTCAAATGCAGGCTTTGCCCCTCACTAACTAGTGATCTCACTGCTCTAAACCTTCATGTCCTCTCTGGAAAATGAGAGGATTGTAGACAGCTACCAAAAACGATGGAGTGTAATCCATACTGAAGGCTGTAGGCTTTGACTTTCATCAGTCAACACCTCAAGCCATCTTCATTTTGGTCAAGCAAGGCTACACAGCTGCTGCGTAGAGTGGGTTGTTATGAGTCTCTCCCATACCCTGCTGCTTTCTTTGTCTTCTTATAGCTCAGGCAGTTGGATTATTTGTTTAGCATATAGATTGAATATATACAATGAAAGGATACAACCCTGCCCCAAGAATTTTTCTTTTGCATTTCAAACCATGTCGTATCCCCTTGCTCTGCTCAAATGCACGTTTCCTGATCCATGTACACGTTCCACATAAACACCAGTAGGTGTTCTGAAATCCCCACTTTGGGCCAAGATATTCACAATTTGAATGATCCACATAGTTGAATTCCTTTCTGTAGTCAAGGAAAGGTATATGTCTTTGTGTTCATCTCTGCTTTCCAAAAGAAATATCCAACTGACAGGGGCAATGATATTCCAGTTCCAGGTCATTTTCTGAATCCAGCGCGTGCTGGTGGACTGTTTCCTATTGAGTTATGGTAACAGCTGTTCTAAAAATGATCTTCAACTGATTCTGTTAGCATGCGATCATGTTAGAGTGTTCAAGAATGCATGCACTCTTCCTGAGTGTCTTTCTTTAGAATGGGCCTGAACGTCTTCCAGCTGCGTGACCTGGGAGTGCGCTTCCAGAGTTTTTGACTTAGACAAGGGAGAGGATGCGATATTGCATCTATTTCTTGGAGCAGCTCCATTGGCCTTCCGTTACTCCTTAGAACCTTGTTTTACACCAATGCCTTCAGCGAAGCTTTGACATCTTCCTTCAGAAAACCGTAGGCTCAAGCAGGTTGTTCCTGGTTCAGTGAATGCCGCAGAATTTGTACAACTTCAGTGAACCAGAATGTGAGCAGGCAGTGGAAAATGTATGGGTCTATACCATGCTAAAAAGTTAATATTCTTCTTTAAAAGCAGGACAGAATGCCCAGTGCTTAGCAATCAAATCGCTTGACCAGCTGAGTCAGAAACAATGTTGACCAGCTTAAAAATGGCAGCCAAAGGCTCCGTTTTGAGTGGGTGTCTCCTTCCACAGTCCCGGCAATAGTCCCATGTCAGGCTCGTGGGAAAGGTTTCCTTCCAGCTCTTCGGAGTCTCCCATTCCAGGGCCGCCATCCATGCTTTTCCCATTCCAGTTATCGTTCTGCTTCACCCAAGTTTTAAGAATCTGGGTCTGTTCTGATTTCACTTTGCAATCCAAGGTACAATCGGTTCAAATCCAATTTGGGCAGAAAACCTTGCCCTGAGGAACTTGGAGGGTAGTAAGTAATGTTCTGCTCAACATTCAACAAGTGACGATCTGAAGGTATTTCCACACTGTAAATCTCCTACCTTGGCCAGCCTCAGACTATTATGAAGATGCTTCTGGACACAGTGCTGGAGAGAGAAGCATCCATTTGAGCCTGGCTTCCACCACCGTAGATCATAGGCCCAGCCTGACTCACCTGGGGCCTGAGCGAGTCTAGGTCGGCTTGCCAGAGACTGGGTTAGCCTGTGCTTTATGCCCTGCACCCGTAAGTTGTTGCCCTTGCAAGCAGGGCCTCTTGCAATTAAAATGAGACCTACATTCCCCCTGCCCACCCTCCCTCGTCAAATCTCTCAACAAGGAATTTTTCAGGAACCTAGTGATTTGAAAACCAAGCGTGATCGGGTTTAATATACTCATTTTCATCATTACATGGGCTTTTTCCTTTTGTAAGTTATTTTTAACACTTTTATTTACATGTAATTCACTTATCATACAATTCAACAGTTCATTCCCACCAAGAAGAGTTGTACAGTTAGCACCACAATCAGTTTGGGTACGTTTTCTTTATTCTCATACTCGCCATTATTAGCTCCCCATTTCCCCCAATCTCCCACAGTATACCCCTCCCAAGAACCATTAATCCATTCACTACAGATTCACCGATCCTGGATTTCACATACAGATAAACATTTTTTAAAAATAACAACAAACACCAAAGTAAAACAAAAAAACTCTCAAGTTTAAAAGAAAACAGAAAAGGTTAAAAACTAGAACAAATTTAAAATGGGTCAAAAGGCAGAGCAAATGATGAGCTGTTAAATTTTAACCTGACTGCATCGGCCATCATCCACTTTCCAGTGCTACATAGGCTTTTTGTTTTTGCTTCAAAAGCCTTCTTATAAGACATCAGATCCTACCCAAATGTTACTTACAGCCAAAGCTCAAGCTCATTAAAGAAAAATAACCACGAGGGAAAATAAAAGCAAAAAATAAGTTTACACTCTCCAAAGATGAGCCAGACATCTCACGTCCTGAACTCTGAGGGAGCGGACTCCATAGGGCATCTACTCTCTGGTGCACAGTAGATTGTGGGGTCCGCGGCCGGTCTCAGTGTAGGGGAGACCCAGGGAGAAAGAGAGATTCCCAGATTCCCCTAACCAGGCCTATAGGAGCACAGGTTAAACCAGTCTCGGCCAAGCAAACCCAACTCACCCTTACCCCAGGTGTGTCAGAATAGAACTGTGCCCTGTAGCAGTGGTTCTCACCCTGTGGGTCATGACCCCTTTGGGGGTCGAACCACCCTTTTACAGGGGTCACCCGATTCATAACAGTAACAAAAGGACAGTGATGAAATAGCAACAAAAATAATTTTATGGTTGGGGGGGTCACTACAACATGAGGAACTGTATGAAAGGGCCGCGGCATTAGGAAGGTTGAGAACCCCTGCTCTTTAGGCTCCTCGGTGGCTAATTTCCTCAGAATTAGATGAACAGGCCTTTCTTTGAAGGAACCTCTAAGAAGATTTCACACACACACACACACACACACACACACACACACACACCTTTTTGGTTGGCAGCTAAGCCCTGGCTCCTTTCTACCCTTTGGGGACTCTGTGCCCAGGCAGCCTGCCCGAGGGGAGCTTCCTGAGTGCCAGCGTAGGTCAGGAAGAAGAACCAGGAAGCCGAGGGCTGGAGATGCTTCGCTGCCCCCATGCTAAGTCCTCCTGGGCTTTCTCTCTACGGGAGCAGGAGCAGCAGACCTGGGAGAGCGAAGGACTCTGAGGGGCCTTCTGCCGGTCTGGGAACTTGCAGCTCTCTGGGTTTGCCTCCCTCCCCTTTACAAAAGTAGGCCTGGTCCCCTGTGGATAGAGGTCTTTGCTGGCCTGGCAGGCTGCCCGTGGGGGGAGCAGGCCAGCCGCCCTGCAGAGGGCCCTCTCTGACTGACGTGGACCTGAACAAACACAGGGCCTGCCCAAACAAACACATCTGACCACTCCTTGGCTCAGACCTTCTCGCTACTTGGACCTATCGCCGACAACTCTCTGGCTCTAAGTCCTGGATTCCACTGGGCTCTGCCGTGCAGCCGTGGAGTCGCAGTCCGTGGAGTGACCTCAGAGGCCGTGGGCGGCAAACCAGGGCGAGATCACAAAGGCAGTGCTGGCTGCAGAGGTGAGGACACAGAAGGGAGGCCAGGAGACACGGGTCACCCGTTTGTCCTGAAAAGGCTCCAGGGAAATGGCAGGAGGAACACCGTCCCTCTCCCCCCAGGACACCGTATGCTATTTGAAGACAGGTATTAAAGGTCCTGTCTGTCCCAGGAGTGGTTGCCACTGGGTGTTTAGCAAGAGCCCGCCTGGGGAGTCAGACGGTCTGGGTCCAAACCCTGGCTTCAAACCTTGGCCCATTATTTGCGCTCTGTGTTAACATTGGGCAAATGCCTCCATGCCTCTGAGTTGCCTCATCTGGAGAATGGGCTGGTAAATCTGCTGCAGTGGCTGGCACACAATAAGGCTACCGGAGGCTTCACTCCAAATTCCTGCGGAAGCAGAAGAAAGCAATCATGGAGGGGGTTTGGTGGTATTTTTGTTTTAGTTTCTTTTTTGTTTTTTTCATGGACGTTGTGACAATTGACCGTGGTCACGGTCACCCTATAAAACAGAATAGAACTGTGCCTTAGGGTTCCGGAGTCTGCAAAGGTTTACAGAAGCACACCGCCTCGTCTTTCTCCCCAAGAGCCTCTGGAAGGTTTGAACCACCGACCTTCTGGGTATCTGCCCATCTTGTCAACCGCACAGCCACCAGGGACCCTTGAGGTTATGCAAGTGTTGGTGGTTCCTGGAAGCGATTGCAGAAGGGTTTGAAATGGGCAAAAGGAATCATTGGCTACGCTCCCAAGGGAATTACGAGGGTGATGAAGACTTGGTCTTCTACTTCTGCAGGGCAGTGGTTACACGCCGGCTGCTAAGTGCTAGGTCACTGGTCCTCGGGAGGAAGCAGGGCCTTCTCGGCCTGTCAAGAGCCCATCTCAGGACCTCACGGGCAGTTCCACCCTGTTCTCCAGGGTCTCTGTGACTCAGAGCCAACTCCATGGGGGTGAGCTTTCTCGTTTTGTTTTGTTTTTGCTTTAGCCTTATTGAGATATGAGTTCCCTTGACCTCCTATGAGAAGAAGCTGATGAGAAGGCTGTAGAGACAGACCGGTTTTGCCTGTCTGTAACCATCGGTGAACTCATTTCGGCGACCTTATCTGACTACAAAAGTTCTCTTTGAAAGAGGTTGTAACGGGGTTCTGGTTCCTTTGTTTACTGGTGAATTACATACAGGTTGGAAAATAAGATTTTTATTTTATTTATGTTCGTGTTCTATTTGTATGCAGGGCACTATACGCATCATCATTTGTTATTACGTTTTCTATGAATCCACTCTTTCACTGAACAGATATTTAACTCGGTGACCAATGTATATTCAAGACTTGCAAGAGAGAGAAACTTAGAAGATTTGGACATTACAACACCCCTACTTGTTTTCTGTTGAGCCCCACAGGCTTTCAAATACTCAGCTGCTAAGCAAGAGGTCAGTGGTTCAAACCCATGGGAGAAAGCGGAGGCTGTCAGCTGCCATAAAGATTTCCCCTCAGAAGGGCTATGGGGTAGCTGTGAATGAAAATCAACTCGACAGCAGGGGCTTTTTCTTTTGTTTTCTGAAGGACTAACCGACTTTTTTCTGATCCAGAGACAACTTCTTGGCATTTTCCCAACAACCAGGACTAGCTCTCCTGGGTTTTATTTCCAAAGGCTTTAATCACTCAGACATGCCCCGTGTGCCTCATCGTCATTTCACCATTGTGTGTGTGTGGTGTGTGTGTGTGGTGTGTGGTGTGTGTGTGTGTGTGTGTGTGTGTGTGTGTGTGTAGATCTCATGCTACCTTCGGCACAGACCAGGGTGGAAGGTGTCACCGCAGATAAGCAGGGCTTCACAAAGTGGGCCGCACAGGTCAGATCACGCCATTTCTTTGAGATCAAAGAGTCTGACCAGGTGGTCCTAAGTGCATTTGATCTCCTCAGAGTTCACATCCCTACGGGAAAAAAGAGAGCGCTTGGCTTGCAGGCCTCAAGTCCATGTGCCTAGGGACGGTGTCCCTTCCTTTGTCAACACTGAGCTCACAGGTGGGTTGCGTGAGATTAACCCAGACTTGCCTGTGCCGCCCAAGTTCATCCAGATGGGGGAGGCAAGGAGAGGTGGGGGCAGAGGACTGGCTGGGGCCGACTCTTCCCATCCGTGAAACACCAGCCCCGCGCTCCCTCCGGGTGTCTGTGGCTCCCCACCATCTGGAAGAAATCAGGTGGTGCGCTCTCAGTTCCCAGACGTGACGACCATGTGAACCAGTGGAGACTCCCAGGGTCCCATCCAGGTCGGGCAGCCTGAGAAAGTTCAGGTGGGCATTGCGTGGAGACCTCACCCCAAACCCAGCTTGCCCTGCAGGCGCTGTAAGTGATCCTCTGGGTGGGGGCTATTTTAAATCAAAGGCCGGCATGCAGGCCGGCAGCTGCACAAAGAAAGAAGTCCTAAGAAAATAAATACTAGTTAGAGGGCGATTGAATGCCGTTAACTGCCGTGGGCGGAGGCTGGAGGGCAGTAGCTTTTAACAAGTTTTATTTGAAAGACTAACTCGGGTGTCGCTGTCACGACAGTTGTCTTTGCGGCTGGGTCGTATTGCTAACAGATGGGACCCTGGCAGACTCTTCTAATGGAAGCAGATGCCTACCAGAGGAGTTTCCCCCCAGCGAGTGGCTCCAGCATTAACCTCACAGCAGCCTGTCTCCGCCAGGTTCACAAGCACAGCCTTCAAGAGCCGTTCGGGTCCACCCGCTACCAGCAATATTCAGCACTTCCTCCCTGTTCATCTCGATTTTCCCTCTGAGGATTCGTTACAGGAAGAAGAAATATTATTATTATTATTATTATTAATGCAGAGAATCGCTGCCTGGGAAAAGGCAAAATAGGAGAGAATCTTGTGCAAAGATCACCCTGGGTCAATAGACTCCCAGGTCTCCCAGGCAAAGTGACCTGCCACATGGGGCTTTTGTGTACCAGAGTCAGCCAAAGGACACAAGGAAAACCGCGACTAAGCTCACAGGCTCTGAGTCCCCTGACTCATAGCCACCTTCCAGGACAGAGCAGGACTGCTCCCTGACCTTTCTCAGACTGGGCATCTTGATGGGAAATTGTCTGCCTCATCTTTCTTTCCTGGGGCTCCCGGTGACTTTGAAACACTCTTAGCAGCCCAATGTTTAGCCCACAGTGCCACCAGAATGCCTATCATACTCTTGTTGTTGTTGCTGCTGCTGCTGCTGCTGTTGTTGTTAGGTGCCAACATGTCACTTCTGACTCACAGTGACCTGTGGACAACAGAACACACCACCACCCATTCCTCTGCCACCTCACAATCATTCTGAGTGAGGACTTGCGGCCACAGGAAGTGCCAATCCATCTCTTTTTTCCTGCCCTTCTACTGTGCCAAGCACGACATGCTGCTCCTGACAACATGTCCAAAGTGTGTAACACAAAGTCTCGCCCTCCTCACCGCTAAGGAGCATCCTGGTTGTCTGTCTTCCAAGCCCAATCTGTTTGTTCTTTTGACAGTCTGTGGTCCTTTCAATAGTCTCTGCAGGACCATCATTCAAATGTCAGGCCTACCTTAATCCTCCAAAGTAACCTCTTTGCCCTTCAACACGTTAAAGAGATCTTGTGCAGAAGATTCACCCCACATACGGCATCACTTTAGCTCTTGACTCTGGCTGCCTTCATGAGCATTTATGGCAGATCCCAGCAAGATAACACCCTATAGGTAATCAGGAACACAATCAAATATAAGGTTCCACTCTTGTTTTTATAAGGTCAGCCTTTTGGTTCATACTGAAGCAAACAGTTCGCTTTTCAGGCAGCCAAGCTTGTTGAACTGCACTGTAGCTGAAAAGGGAATCCGACGACACTTGGAGTCGCGCGCCCAGACAGGGCTCCTGCCAACTGCACAGGCAGAGCCGGGAACACCCAGGCACGCAGTTCTGGGAACTTCAGGGCACTCACATGCAAATTACTCAGCCATGTCCCATGACCCAGTGAGCAAGGTAAGCACAGGCTTCCTTGTGCTTGCTAACTAAACTGTAGTGAAAGGTTGCACCTGCATTTCCTCACATCAAAGGAACTGCTTCTAGGTCTGACTGGCATCTCTCTCCCTCCCAACCCCATTGCCCTTCCTAGAGAATCCTAGCCTCTTTTCAAATGGATAGCCCCCCTCCTAGGGATGGAGTAGCCAGTCTTCAAGGTAGGCACAGACTTACTTATGCCTACTTGCTAACAAGTGGGGAACAGTTTCACACAGACTCCAACTGAGCACAAGCAGACCTAAGCTTGCTTTGCTTCCTGGCTAACCTGACCTGGAGGTTTTGGCCGAGACCCCAGGGTAAGTGACGTTCCTTTCTCTACCAGCTGGAACCTCAGCAGCCAGGCAACCTGCCACCTGCCTCGCAGCCTGGCCCACCTGCATGCCCGCCAGGTCCGCTGGATATGGTCGCAGGCCCACCAGGTCCACTCGACAGTCCGCTCAACTGTCACAAAAGGACCCCCTTGGGGAAGATTGGGCATACAGCTTCAAGAAGGCTGCCTGGGTTGATAACCATAACCCTTTTTCTTTCTTCCTACGGAAATAGTTTCGGACAGATCGTAGAACGGCCATACAAATAATTGACACAGATGAATGTTTCATACAGTTCCCAAGCGCTCCATCTATCGCATCCCTGGTGGTGGAGTGGTTGTGCGTTGGTCTGCTAACGGCAAGGTCAGCAGTTTGAAAACCACCAGCCGCTCCACAGAGAAATGGAGCTTGTTACTCCCATAAAGAGTTACAGTCTTGGAAACTCACCGGGGCAGTTCTACCCTGTGCCATAAGGCTGGTATGAGTCGGCATCTACTCATTGGCAGTGAGCCCTACGAGGTAAACACTATGATTATTCTAATCACTTTACATGTGAGGAACCAGAGGCTTACAGAGAGCAGGCAACTTGCCCAAAGCCACCCATGAATGGACCCTGGGTTCTGAGCCCCATGCTGGGCTCTAGTGCTCCGTTTTGTCAGTGGTTCTGGGGAGCAGCCCAGGGAGGAATCCGGGGCACACACACCGAGGCCCAGCCAGTGGCTTTTGTTTCTAAGCATAGGTGTGCCCACCACCTTAGAAGCTACTTCTAAGGTCAACCTTGGAATTCTGGAGTGTTGCAAATGGTTCGTGTGCTTGGCTGCTACCAGAAAGGTGGAGGTCCAAGTCACTCAGAGGCTCCTGAGAACAAAGTCTGATGATCTACTTGGGGGCAGGTCGGCGGGGAGTAGCCATTCACTCAAAACCCTGTGGACTTCTAAAACTGATTGTGGTCATAATTATACAACTCACCTTGATGCAACTGAACTGTTGAATTGTATGATATGTGAATTATGTGCCAAAGTGGATGAAGGGAGACGTCGGACAGGGCAAGATATGACAAAAGACCCATTTATAAACTATCAAGGGCTCATGCGGGAGGGGGGAGCGGGGAGGGAGGGGAAAAATGAGGACCTAATGTCAGGGATTTAAATGGAGAGAAAATGTTTTGAGAAATGATGTACAAATGCGCTTTACACAATTGATGTGTGTATGGATTGGGATAACAGTTGTATGAGCCCCTAATAAAATGTTTTAAAAAAAAATTTGTTGGGGGTGAAAGCAATTTCTTGGTAAACTTTCACCCAAATGACCATAAAAAGTTAAAAACAAAAACCCACCAATGGAGCACGGTTCTACAGCTAGACACCGGGGCTCGATTTGACTTCAGGGAAAGTGGTTGTACAGCCAATTTCGGGTAGAAATATACATTAGCTCCAAGGTGCCTTTGGATGCTTCCATTCCGTTTTCGGTCCCTCTCTTCACTCTGTGTTACTTGACACCCCACTCCCCTCAAATCCTTTCAGATACCTAACGCCCTCTTACTTGAAGTCTCCTCTTCATGCCTTCCCTGCCAAACAGAACAGGAAGTCTGCTCTCCTGTGGAAGAAGCAGAGCAGGTTGCCATGGCGCCAACTCCTGCCTGGCCTGGCCTTTCACTGCTTCCTCCAGAGGTCAATGGACCACTGCTCTCCAACCAAACCTGCCCTGCTGCCTGCGTGTGGGTCAGCGTATGTTTTGAAGAAAGTTTTATTGGGATACAATTATGTCCACCCCTTATGCAATCTCGGTGGCTATTTTAGGAGTCCTGGTGGCACCATGGGTAACATGGTGGGCTACTGACTGCAAGGTCAGTGGCTCAAGTCCAGCGGCCAGTCCAAAGGACAAAGAAGAAGCTCGCTGCTGCGGCAAAGCTCAACAGTCTGAGAAACCCTAAGAGCAGTTCTACTCTGTTCTAGAGGGTCTCTGAGTCAGACTTGGCACCATGGCACTTGGCTTGGGGTTTGGTTTACGCCTGCTTTTGCACGTCAACACCAGAGCTGAAATTTTGCAAGAGAGGAGACTTTCTGGCCCACAGAGTGGAAAATACTCACAGGGTAAAAACCCAGGTTGCAAAACGTGCTGGAGAGGGCACCATGCAGAAGAAACAAAATGCGTGCTGAGTATGTAACTTTGAATATTCTAAGAGCCACACTTAGGAAAAGGCACAAAGATACAGGTGGGATTCATTGTGATTTCACCTAATCTTTCTATTTCAACAAATCCAGCTACCTGAAACCCAAGTGCTCAATAACCACAAGTACCTAGTGGCTCGCATGGTGACAACACAACGTGAGATCATTGAAGACGAAAAATAGGCACAGCCAGCAACTGAGTCATGAAGACCTCCTTGTTTCTTTCCTCATCCAGTAGCATGGGAAACAGAAGCCTGGCTCCTGCCAGGGACCGCATCCAGGGCCTCATCACGCTGGGGATCAGGAGCACTAAACTCCGGAACCAGCGCTGTCCACATCCCATTCGAAAATAAGTGAGTTAGAAATAAGCCTGCATCCATCCTCATGGCTGGTTTTATGAGCGTTCCTAAGGGATTTGTTTGTTGGTTTGCACATTTCTGTTTGTTTGTTTTAAGTGATGCACTAGATCACAGATTTATATACTGTGCTCCCTGAGATAAACCCAGACCACTTCATTTACTCAAGTTTACTTTTGTAAATTAAGTTTCACTGGCACGCTTGCTTGCCCATTATTTTTATGTATTATTGATGGCTGCTTTCACACGACCCTAACGTAGTGCATTTAAGTCAGTGGGTTTCCCCATCTAGAAGTATCAATATTCAGTGAAATCACCATGCTGGCCTGTGGTCAAGGAAATTTAGTCACTCCTGAACAGGTGGAGCTGGTTTAGAAGGCCATGGGATCTTTCCTTGTACCACCCAAGCAACCAGGGATTTCTACTCCAATCTTCCATGAACTCTGTATGCTGTGATCCAAAGTGGAACACACATTCTCCACTGTGAACAAGAATCACAGCCACGTGAAACTAATAATGATAATCATGTTAGGTTAGGTTCTCTAGAGAAGTGAATCCAGTGAAATATATGTATATACACAAAAAAAGTTTATCTCAAGGAAATAGCTCACACAATTGTAGAGGTGGGTAAGTTCCATGTCCGTGGCTTAGATGTCAGGCCAGAAACTTCTTCTTACACAGCTGCAAGAGCTTATGAAACCAAGATTGGCAGATCAGACCAAACTGCAGGCTTCTGGCTGCAGAGGCAAATGAATCCAAGGTGTGCAGATAAGATAGCTGATCACTCCCAGAATTAACAGGCAATATGGCAAACCACTGACTGAAGTCAAGAGAAATGGAAGTCAGATAATGATCCAGATGCAGAATGAAGGTCCAGCAAAACATGAGCAAGCTTTGCCCAAGCGTCTTTAAGCCTGGGAAGTAGTCTTTCCCCCACTAAGGCAACTCCCTTTCAACTGACTTACTTCCCATAAAAATCTCATTATGGGGATAATTAGATATTAATTTCAAAACCACTACAGGGGCCCCTTGGGATGACTATTCATAGGCCAATGATTTTGTACTATTCTTGTTCATTCCGAATGTTGGTTGAAGATCGTTCTGTTGGAAGTCCCACTTAATTCAACTTCCTTTGTAGTGGTTTTGAGATTAAAATCCATTATTAATGTACAAAGTTAAATTCCTTGGCTTTTTCACAGAGACTGCTCTGAATAACTAACACTAAAAGCTATAGTATATAAATTAAATATAAGTGCAAATCAGAACAAAGAAGGTTTTAGACAAGAGGATATTAAAGTGCTAATAAAGAACAAGCCTTCCGTTGTCAGGACAAGACTACAAAGAAAAAGAGAAATACTATTTTAAAATGACAAGCTATAAACCATTGTATAAAAGAAAATTGAATTTATAGCTTGCATAAGTTAAGAACATATATATGTATGTAGATAGCCCTCCAAGATGCAGAAAGTGAGCTTCATAATACTTATAAAGACAGGAGAAGCAACAGAAATGCTTGTTGTTCTATGGCTATTAGGTACTATTTATGCATTCCAACCGCTAACACCCCTGTAACAGCAGAACAAAAGGCTGCCCAGACCTACCGCATCATCGCCATCATTGTCATGCTGGAGCCCGTGTTGCACCCACTGTCTCAATCCATCTCCTCGAGAGTCTTTCTCTCTTTCCTTCTACCAAGCACAGCGCCCTTCCTCAGGAATGAGCCCTCCTGATAACACGGGCCAAGTGCCTGAGACAAAAGCTTGCCATTTCACTTCTTAGGAGCATCTCTTTGTTCTTCTGACAGTCCCTGGCGTAGTCAATATCGTTTGCCAACTCTTCAAAGTATAAATCAAAAATACCATCATTCAAGAATAATATCATAATTCAATGGCATAGATATTTTTGCCCTTCCTTATTCATTATTTCATTTTCCCATGCATAGGAGGAGATTTAAAATACCCTGGCTTCAGTAAGGCACACTTCAGTCTTCAAATGACATCTCTGTTTTTGAAATTTTGATTATGCAACCGATTTTCATGGTACCAGATGTTGTTTCATTGCTTGACTTCTATTCCCATGAACGATGCTGTGGGTCCACAGAAAATGAAAATCCTGACAACCTCAGTCTTTTCTTCTTTTGTTATGGCATTGCTTATTGGCCCAGTTTAAGGACTGTTAAAATTTCCTTTGCTCTGTCCTGTAGTTTGCAGATTCACTCTTCCTGTTGTGTAAATCCTCATACTAGAAGCATCAGTAGAAAATCAACCCTACTGACCCTAGGAGACCAACTCTGTGAAGTAGAAGGTAGCTATCATTTAGTGAGCATTTGCTTAGGCTCAGGCATTATAAGAAATTATCTCATAACCTTGAACTAATCTTCTCTTCTTCAAGTGACAGAAAGCCCAATCACAGTGGCTTAAAGAGAAAGGAAATGGACAAAGAGGCATCAAAAGTTCATGAAAATTGCATTTTCTTTTTCTTAATTTTTACTGTTAATTGGGTAAACAGTTTACAGACAGGTCATCGGTTCTGCAGGTCACACACGTTGATTCTGCTCATTGACTAAAATGCTCTGAAGGTAACATCATGGATCACACTTTCGCCCTGCGTTTCCTCTATCTATCCCTTCTTCTTTCCTAACTTTTAGGACTTTGTCCTTGGGTAAATGTTTTCATTTTGTTTTCAAATGGTTGATTATTCTAAGGTGTGCATGCCTCCCTAGTAGTGTTGTTCCCCTTAAAGACTTGTCTATTATTTGGCTGAGATTTTCAGTCAATGAGAGAATTTCATACAGTGCCTGCACCTCAGCAAATTCTCATTAAAGAATAGAAACAACCCAAACCCATTGCCCTAGAATCAACTCTCACTCATGCCAACGTCATGCGTGTCAAAGTAGAACTGTGCTCCGTAGGATTTTCAATGACTGATTTTTTTAATAGATAGTAACTTCTTCTGTTGTGTGATATATTCCAACTGCCAACCATTCGGTGGCAAGTGTTAGAGTACTTTATCACCCAGGGACTAGACATACTTAATTATTGCTAAGATGAACCAAAGTTAAGAGGAAATCAACTATCCCTAACCCCTTAGTTTAGTAAAGAGAATATTGGAATACATAAACTAAATCTTTTATAAGACTCTGTTGTTGTTGTTGTTGTCAGGTACTGTTGAGACCTTTTCTACTCGTAGCGACCTACGCACAACAGAATAAGACATTGCCTGGTCTGGCTCCACCCTCGCAGGTGTTTTTATGTTTGATTTCATTGTTGCAGCCATGTGTCCATCCATCTCCTCAAGGGTCTTCCTCTCTTTCGATGCCCCTCCACTCTATCAAGCATGATGACCTTTGGTAGGGACTGTCCTTACAACATGTGCAAAGTACAAGACAAAACCATGCCACCCATGCTTCTGATGCGCTTTCTGGCTTTACTTCTTCCAAGACAGGTCTTTTGGTTCTCTGTGCAGCTCGTGTTAATTGGAATATACATCAATAGTCCCATAATTCATATGCATTGACTCCTCTTTGATCTTCCTTGCTCAAAGGCCAGTCTTCAAATGTATGTGGGGATTGACAACAGCATGGCTGGGTCAGGCACACCTTCCTCCTCAGACAGACAGCCTTGTTCTTCAACTCTTTATAAAAATCTTGCACAGCGGAGTTCCTGACTGCAATGTGTCATTTAATTTCTTCACTGCTGCTCCCAGGAGCATTGATTGTGGATCCAAGGAAGACGAAATCTTTAACTTCTGTCTTTTCTCCATTTATCATGATGGTACCTCTCCTGATAAGTGTCCAAAGTACATGAGATGAAATTCGCCATGTTTGCTTTTAAGAAGCACTCTGACTGTACTTCTTTCAAGACAGATTTGTTTGTTCTTTTGGCAGCCCACGGTACTTTCAATATTCTTCACCAGCACTATAATTCAAGTGCTCCAATTCTTCTTCAGTCTTCCTTGTTCAACGAGGCATGTATAAATAAGAGTATATATTATATACGTATGTACAAATAACATACTTGTATATATCATATCGACCTACGCCTATAATTGGGATCAGGATTATCTATTATGAAGTTTGTATTCCTAGCTAAATTGTAAGGATCCCTGTGATACTGTTGGGTAAGCATTGGACTGTTAACTGCAAGACCAAGAGATGAAAGTCACCAGGTGCTTTGAGGGAGAAAGATGAGCCTCTCTGCTACCATAAGGACTTAAAGCCTAGGGGAAATTCTATATAGGGATACTTTGAGTTGACATCAACTTGAATGAAGTGTGTGCAGTAGCTGAGTGTTGGCCCACTTGGTCCACTTTGGGCTCAGTTTATGGGATACCGATGCCTTGGTTATGATCTCAACTCTCTGTATTAAAAACTGAATGAAGATCTTTGAGGTTCTTGTCCACAGGGAGGACCCTAAATTCCTTGAAGCCTTGATGCAGGTCTCCAGGCCAACAGCGCTGACTTTGAAGTACACGTCATGACATATACATGCCTTCCAATTACTCCCAATTACTCTCCTACAGACTCTGAGCTTGCTAGGTAATTATGGCCCTTCGAGAACCTTCTGAAATCAATGCTACTGAGCACTGAGCTGTGAGCCTTCCTTTCAACCTCTACTGAGAACACTGTGATCTGGGGCTCTCGACAAGATTTTCTTTACCTTCATGTTCTGTTGAATTCTGCTTCTGCCTTTCATTGGACCAGCTTCATTTCTGGGTTCAGTTTACTTCTAAGTTACTAGATAGGGGTCCATCTTAGAAGTCTTTGGCTTATTCGTCTTACTGACATTTACTGAGTGTTTACTATGCGCCGACTCTACAGTGTACCTGTCCCCAAGATGAGTCCGGGATCCTCCCGCATATGGGAACTTTATGTATAACCCCATGGAGAATCACAATGAATGTGATGATATGTGCAAATGATAGGCGATCCATTCTTCAACATTACTTAGTGCCTACTGGTACCGTTCAATGCACAGCTGCAAATGTGGCCAAATGTCTGTATTGTCTACCAAGCGCTTGTGTTAAAATAGATCATTCAAACTTTCATTTTCTTCCATTTGTGTTTACTTGAGCAATCCTCAAGCTAACACCAAGCTCACTGCCGTCGAGTTGATGCCTACGCACAGCTACCTGATATGACAGGGTAGAAGTGCCCCCTGTGGGTTTTTGAGACTGTAACTCTTTATGGGAATAGAAAGATCCATGCTCATCTTCCTCCTTCAGAGTTTCTGGTGGTTTCGAACTGCTGACCTTGCAGTCAGCAGCTCAGCGTGTAACCACCATGCCTTCAGGGTTGTTCTTCCAGATTCTCCAAGGGGTTATTTCTAAAGAGCAGTTCAATGTGTGTAATGAAATTTTCAACACACCCCTCCCTTTTTGTTCTTTGCAAATTTCTGAGCTGCACACACTGGGGCAAATCAAGAGAGGAGCACAACAGAACGGTGAGGAGAGCGAAGCCACCGTGTCTCCAAGAATCCCAATTGTGGACTTCGGACTCAGGGGGAAGCACCTGGCACCCCATCTGAACTGGTTGGGGGTAACTCACAAGGGCACACACTGGCTGGCTAAAGGCATAACTGGGGAGGGAGGGGGCCCTATACTGCTCCATCCCTGAATGCAGAATAGCAATGGGAATGTTTAGGATGCTGACCTGTCAGATATGAATGCTGAAGACAAAAGGGGTGTATGAGTTATAGGTAAGCGGGACCCAGGGTATGCAGCTCAGGAAGAAAGTGGGAGTGGACTGATGGATTTTAACACATCCTTCTCTCTAGTTAACAGAGAGATTCCTCTGCTCTATGTCAGGATCCCTGTTCATCTTGTGACTATCTCTATGTAAGTTTTTTTTCTTTTTCTTTTTAGTGTTTATCTATACAAGATAGGCAGGATACAGAGACAGTGACTGGTCTGAAGGATCCTGCGGGCCTTGGAAGTGGGAGGGGGGAGGGGGATGGGGAGCCAACAATGATGGGTACAGGGGAACCGTAGGTGTTCTAAAATTGATGACAAGGAGGGTGTAGCATTTCTGGTTGAGTTTAATCAATTGAATTGTATCTGAGAGGAATTACTGAGAGGTGAATGCTGGGTAAACATGATAGTGGGATCAGGAGGTATTAAAAAAGAAAATAATAAAGAATATAAATATATATGTATTTGTTTATGTATTCATATATATGCAAATGCATCAAGGAAGCAGATGGATTTGGGTCCTCTTCTTAAATCTTACCTGAGTTCAAGAACGGTTTGTTCTAATAACTTGGCACTATATGATACTCACCTTCCTGACACTATCACTGAAGACAAAATGGGTGCATAAGCAAGTGTGTTGAAGAAAGCCCATGGTGCCTGGCTGTTAAAAGATATAGCATCTGGGGTCTTAAAGACTATAGTTAAACAAGCAGCCATCTAGCAGGGAAGCAAAAAGGCCCACATGGAAGAAGCACATCAGCCTGTGAGATCATGGGGTGTGGACAGGAAGAGGTATCAGAAGTTCAAAATCAGGCAACTCAATCAATGTGAAGGGGCATGGGTGTAGTGGGGACCCAAAACCCACCTGTAAGATAATTAGACAGTCCCTCCCAGAAGGGCCACACAGAAGGGATGGAAAACCCAGGGTGTGCTCTATGAAGCATATAACTGATGAAGCATGTGACTATCCTCTAGTTCTTTAATATTCCCTCCCCTTACTATTATGGTTTTTATTTGTTTTATTTTATGAATCATGTTAAATTTGCAGATATGCATTTATATATTTAAGATTGCTCAGTATATGAAAGCCAAGATATATTAGCAGTAATGATTCCCTGGGGATATGGTAAGAGGGATGGGGGATAGGGAGCTGATAGCATTGATGACTGGATAACCCCACTCAATGGGATCGAACAACAGAATTGTATGGGAATGGATATATTGGATCATGTAAAATAAGGTATTCAAGAAGAAAGTAAATGTCAAAAAAAAAAAAAAAGCAAAGAAAGAAAGAAAATGTCTTGAAATTGATTGTGGTAGCAATTGTACAATACTGCTTGATGAGATTGAACCATGGGTTGTTATGATATCTGTAAATAAAATTATTAGAAATTAAAACAAGAACAACAGAAAACCCAGGTTGGCAATCACATCACTCTGCATAGGCCTTGAGTCGAATCCTTAAGAAGCCTTTTTGTAGACCCATGATTTGATTTCTGCAATGCAATCTGTCCATTGTACTGCAGAAATCAGCAACCGTAACATATGTCATTGAAACAAACAAACAAGCAAACCTGGACTGGATGCCCCACCATGTCCTCTACGCAGAAGTCTTCGTGTGCTCGGTGTTTATCAGGGGAGTTTGTTTCTATGCTTATATGTAAATGAGATATTGTCCCCTAAATAAGAACTCTTTTTTATTTTTTTGGCCAATCTTATAGGTCATTTAAAAGAGATACCATGTTTCTATCACCTTTAATGAAAACAATTACAATTAACGGCACAGGAGGGACTTAAAAATCAAAAGAGCAAAATTGTCTACTAATAAAAAGCCTTAACTGATGTCTAAAACCAGCTTGCAAAAAAAGAAAGAAACCCCAAATATCTTCTATTTTAAAACCTATTATACTAGCAGAGAAAATTCAAATCTAATTTAGCACAGCTGCACAACCACAATATAAATATTCCAGAGAAAGACAAATGTGGCTACATCCATGAATTCACGAACTCTCACAGGAGAATTCCTTGTCATGGAAGCGAGTCGTTTGCTCATCTCTCTAGAAACCCGTCCAAAGGCATTTAAGGGGCCAGACATACTCGTGATCTACAAAGGACACTCATTTCAAAACATGCCTTGCTTCAGACGTTAGGTTTCAGTTCCCTGGGCCGTGGAGCTGGGCCCCTGGCTCACTTTCCTAGAGTTGCTGTGACACCATGTCCAGAGGCCGGTGATTTAAAGAACAGAGCTGCAGTTTCTCACCGCTCAGGAGACTAGACATGGGGATTCAGCTTGCCCTGCCTTGTCCAGTTCTTAGATGGCCTGGGCCATTGCTCCTATCTGCACAGTGTCGGCTTCCTCCTGCCCTGCTTTCCTTTGTGTCAACGTGGTCTTTGTAGAACCCCAATCAAAAAAAGTAAAAAAACCACAAAACCCCAACCCTCCCGTAAACTTGATTCCAACTCACAGTGAGCCCATACCGGGTTTCTGGGGCTGTAAATCTTGAAGGGAACAGATAGCCTCAACTTTTCCCAATAGAATGTCTAGTGGGTTTAAATGGCCACAGGGTGATCCAACGTTTACAGGACAGTGCCAAATCAGGGCACAGTCAACACTGTTTGGCCTTGTTAACGTAACAAAGAAACCCTCCTCCCAAGTAGGATTAAATCCCAAGGGTTAGGGCTCTCAGGCATTTTCTTTAATTTTGTGGAACACAATTCAGTCCCTAACAGCACCTTTCCCTTGATTTCTGTTTTGTTCACAAGACCCAGTTACTGAACCTTTAAAGGTCCCAAGGAAACTTGCATCAGAGTGATTCAAAAAACGTATCGAATTGAATATTGCTGCTGTTAGCAGTCTTCACAACAGAGCAGAGTTTCTGTAAAAGAAGAATTTTACTCAGACCCAAAGATGTATATGTGAGGAAGCACCAAAATGAAATTTCAAAATGGCGTTATGACAACCGAGCGCAGATACAAGTCTTTAACGTAAAAGAATTAGAACTTTATACCAGTTAGGGAGATGCGAAAGGGATGTCACTCGACTGGTGCCCAATACACTTCACAAGATTCTTTTATCAAGAATTTCTCTTGCATGAGGCACTCAGCCTCCATCCTTGTTTTGTGTTTCCTACATGCTCTAGGGCGGGCCACCTCAGAATGTGGTAGAACAAGTTAACTGGGTCAGAAGTGTGACCATGGGTCACAGACTCAAACACAGAAGCGAGGGCCTAGAACAAAATGGGGTCCAATTTCAGCCCTGTGTCCATTTGAGGGTGCTCTCTCACATCTCAGAAGTCAGCGCTGACTCCTGAGAAGACACACTGCCCAGTCTCAGACCACCATATTCACAATTACAGATACGACTGGGTCCACTGTCACGCCCCATGTTTCTCAAGAGCCTTCCAACATAGGAGTCTCATCTTTCAGCGCTGTGTCACATGCTAGTCTGTGGGGACCCAAAGGACTTTCATTGGGGATGTTGCACGCGAACATCTCCAGGCCTTTCCTCCTGTATTCTTAGTCTGGAAGCTCAACTCAGACTTCTGGCATTTGAAATACCAGTGGCCTAGCTTCCAGAATCCCAGCAACACACAAGCCCACGGGCCACCACAGTAGAACACAGATGTGGGGTGGGATGAACTAACTCCCAGACCTACCGACTAATCCCTAGCTCTTTTGACCATTGCTTCACCTTCCTGCTTGTCTGCCGTCCACCTGTGGGGCCTGAAAAGTGCCTAATCAAGGAATTTTGCTTAAAAAATGAACTTCTTCCAGCTTCACGTTAGTCTATATACAAATGCATACTTTAATAATTATATACACATATTTGTTGTGGTGTTAAGTTTCCATCGAATCAAGTACGACTCCTAGCTACCCTATGTCAACCCAGTTAGAAAAGAGCAGGCTGTAATCTTCACAGATGCAGGGCACCTTGCCTCTTCTGGTGGGTTCAAACTGTCAGCCTTTTAGCTTGTAGTCCAGCACTCTAACTTCTGTGCCTCCGTGGGTCCTTGAATTGTGTGTGTATATACACACACATATATACACATACATATATACATAGGTATGTACATACATATAAGTATATGTATATATACAAATATACATAGAAGGTATTTCATTGTGACATATGAAAATACTTGGAATGATTTCTGAGTTAGCAGCTATCAGCCTGGCTCTGCACAAGCATGAGCAGTCAAACACATGTGCTCTCAAGAACATATGTCTCACAATTATGCAGATCTGGGAATGGTCCCGTGTATTCATCTCCAAAGATTATAAATTTTTATGGGCATTCCCAACAAAATTAGAACTACGGGAGGCACAGCCAACCCTTACCCATTGCTTCTTCTGTGCATCCTAAGATCTAACATAAAACAAAGACAATTTGACCCTGATCATGAAAGTGCTCACTGACCTTAATTTGTGGATTCAGGTAGGTGCACACTGACCCTAAGGATCATTGGGTCTTAAAGAGGCTAGAAAGAAATTCTGCCTGGATGGAAGAGTTTAGCAAGCCAGGCAATGTTTGCTATAAGAACATGTGCATCGAGCAGCTTTATGGAAGTGTCTTTTCATTGCAAAGAATCAGTAAAATATTTACCTTTTGTAAAAATGTGTGCCTGGCCTGCTCGCTTGATAGGGAATTGGTGCATTTGAGTAAAATTGCTGCTTTGTGCCACCGCCCACAGATGAGAGGTAATCCCTACTGGGCTCTGTGTTATGCATGCTGGTGTTTAATGTGCCCGTGTAAAGTATATCCATCTCACTACCAATCAGCAACTTGATAGCCACTGCTCATGGGGTAGCAGAGCTATCTGGATGCTTGCAGCCACTTCTACCCCGATGTTAAGAGGCTGCCGCCCGCCCAGTAAACACAGGTCGTGTGGTGTGTCATTACCTGACACACTCTGTTACCATGAGGGCCAGCCATGCATGCTGTCAAGCGGAATAAAATAAGTCCACATGATTTTATCCAGAGAGAGATACAAACAGATCATGTTGCTTTTTTAGAAAATTAAAAAATAAAATAAAGTAAACATTGGGATATTCAGCAACTCCAAAAATAAGCCTACTGGAACATGAGGGTCAGACTCAGGGATCAGGTCTCAGGAGACACTGGACCTGTTACGTGCTTTCAGATAACGAGCCTGTTGCAGGGAGAGAGGAAGAAAAGGGGGGCCGGCAGAGAGAGAGAGAAGGAAAAAGGAAAGAAAGAGGCAGCATAATGTGGGATCTCCTGAGCCTAATCCTCCTTCATGAACTACCGACATTCCCTCATCTCAGCTTTCTGTCTTAAAAGTCAGCGATCTTTCTCCCCGACTGTGAACAGATGGAGGGGTGTTGAGCAGTGAGGAGAGAGCCGGAAACTGCAGACAGAGTCACACCCAAAGTTCTTTACCAAATGCACTACGCACACACGCATCCCAGCGAACTACACGGATGCGCATGCCCACAAGCGCACCACACACACATACACATACACAGACTCAAATATATGTGCGCAGACCCAGAAACATCTGCACACCGGCATGAAACATACAGACACCACACATGCATGTACACAGACTTACATACACATGGTACACACTCACATAAAGACATGCACGCACACACATATACACACCAGACTACATATACCACACACATACCCACACATTCATATATACAAACACATCCCACAGACACCACACACCAAGTACTCAAACATGTGTACATACACACAGTTTAGAACTCATGCACACATATGCCAAATACACACACACCACATACACATACACCACACACAGTCTCATGTGTCACATGGTACAAACATGTCACATTGAACTACACATACCATATACATAAGTACAAGTCACATGCACAAATGCATCACCCAAACACCACATACAGTCGTACACTCAAAGACATATACACACGTACTCACTCCTACAACTTCTAGCTACTCAGGCAGACACATCCCACACATACATGTATACACACATGTCATACACACATGCACAGACTCACATACATGTACACAGCACATGCTCACATAAAGGCAGGCCTGCACAGACTCATGCTTACAGCACAGGCTCACACACATACACATATACATGTACATACACACATCGACTGACAGTCACACCCACTATAATCGACACACATGCCCCATACACACACCAGGAATTGCTTTTCTCCACTCTCACATAAAGACATAACAAGCCATCTGCAGCACGACGCAGGTCTCCGGTTTCCTGACCACGTCCAAGCCCTCATGCGCCACCATCCCTTGGCTACTCTCTCTGTCTCTTCCTGCTGTTCCGACAGTTGGGCAGACATCCAAGGTCTTTGCCATTTAAGCAGCTCGAGGAGTCTACCAGATAGTGTTCAGACGGGAGGGATGACCTCACAAGGAATTTATTTTTCCTTTCTGGGTCTCAAGTTTATGAGTCGACACAAGTCTGATGTGTTTTCGATGTCAGCCCAATGGAACTTGAGCTATGGAACCCGAGCTGAAGTTTCTGTCAGCTTTCTGCCCCTCCGCAGGACCTGTTTGGAACCAAACGTTGGAAGCTGGGGTGGCCTTCGTCTGAAAACGAGACACGACTTCAACTCTATGTCCCCAGTCCGACCTGACGGTGACAGGCAAAGCCCATAGAGCCACCTCCGGTCTTCAAAGCTCCCAGAGCTCCGGGTAGGTAGCAGCTTCCATTTCTGCAGAGGGTATTGAGTGTAACGGTGTCATACAAACGCAGCCGTGGCTGCTGAGAAACCAGCATTCAGTCCCTGGACTTCTCACGACCCCGACCCCAACTTGGCCTAATGAAAGTGCAGGCTTCTAAGGCCAGTCTCCCCAGGACCACCCAGGGTCTGGTGGCTCTAAGGCCCCTTGAAATCCACTGCCATTGAGTCAGCGCCTACTCCTAGCGACCCTCTCCAGGGGTTCCAAGACGGTAAATCTTGATGAACCCAAGCAGCCTCATGTTACTCCAAAAGAGTATCTGGAGGGTTTGAACCATGAACCTTGTCGTCAGCAGCCTGATCTAACCCTCAGTGCCATCAGGGCTCCTTATCACCTCTTTAGAGCCTTGGAAGCTCCCCACTCACAGTGCTTCAGCCCCCTCAGTGAGAATTGTGTTTTATCTCTCGTAAACATGTGGAAAAGTTCAAGTGCAGGTGGCCCGCTGGGACGTCTCAGTGAGTTCAGTTGACTTGTTTATAGATTTGAGAAGTTTCATGGACTTTCCAGGTATCATCTCAGGCACTGAATTTAGTTTCACCCAGAAACATCAAAACCCATTATTAGAAACGTTCGGCACTTGTAGCCTGATACTTTGACTGCTTGGTAAATATTATATTCTTTTTTAATTATTTTTATCAGCAGTAAGTTGATAGCTGATAACATGTGCAGTGAGCTTTGAAGTTTCGTCATAAAAGTACAAGCTCTTCAACTTTGCTATTGAGGTTCTACCTGACTGGAGTAAAGAGATAACACTATTATCAGTGGATATAGCCCTGTCCCTGAAGTAACTCCACAATTCTAAACTAACTTCGGACTGGCTACACTCCCCCTTGCTGAGACCTGGCCATCTTTCAGACCCATTGTACAAATGTACAGACGATTGGATAAGGAAGCCAGAGGAACAATGCAAGCCATTAAAGGAACTGAATGTCCCAGCCAAGGTCTCAGGGCCACATAAAGCAGATCTACATGGAGCAGGAAGACTAAACTAGGAAGAAAATGGTGTCCTATCTGGATATTCCAATTGAAGATAGTCCCTCCTATTGATAGTCCCTGATTCTTGCTAGAACCCAAGACCTATAAATGCTGGATTTGTTCGGTGGTGCCCTTACTGGACGCAGGGACCAGGCATCTTTGTGCAAGGTGTTACCTGAGTAACGACATGTCATGACCTTGATCATAGTCAGAAAAGCAGTTCTGGTCAAGCTACCTTGGTATTAGAACAAAGCTCAAAGTTTGGAATCCAGGATGTTGAGTTACAAACAATACTACAGAACTACTACAACTACTACTGCTATTAAAGCCCTCTCACTGGTACTGAGTCCATTCAGACTCACACTGACCCTAAAGGACGGAAAGGAGCTCCCCTGTGGGTTTCCCGGCTGTAACTCTTATGGGAGTAGAAAGTCGTATCTTTCTTCTGTGAGCAACTGGTGATCTTGGACTACTGACCCTGTGATTAGGAGCCCAATGTATGGACAAGTTCATTCTCTATCACCTGAAGAACATCACCTCATCTCTCTACACCTCAGTCTCTTATAGGGAAGACCAATTTTTTCCATACTCCTAATTATGATGTTAAGAAAATGAGTTCATGTGTGCTAAGTCCTTAGCAGAAAGTCTAGCACATGCACATAATTGGTCATAATTGGTGCTCCATGCCCAGAAGAAGAGAGGTGCACCTGAATTCTAGCTGGGCTCCGAAACGGAAAACCAAATTCGTGATTTCAACGGACAGCAAGCCTATAGTACAGGATAGAAGTGCCTCTGTCAGTTTCCCCAGACTGTAAATAATTTTTTCATTCTTATTTCTTTTTGTTTTTAATCATTTTTATTGGGGGATCATACAGCTCTTATCACAATCCATCCATCCATCCATTGTGTCAAGCACATTTGTACATTTGTTGCCATCATCATTCTCAAAACATGAGCCCTTGATATCAGCTCCTCATTTTTCTCTCTTCCTTCCCCTTCCTCCCTCCTTCGTGTACCTTTGATAATTGATAAATTGTTATTATTTTGTCATGTCTTACACTGACAGATGTCTCCCTTCACCCACTTTTCTATTCTCCGTCCCCCAGGGCGGGGGTTATATGTAGACAATTGTGATCAGTTTCCCCTTTCTCCCCCAACCTTGTATGTTGTATGTTTCATTCATGCTATACTGCACCCTGACTGGCTCCTCTCTTCCTTATGTCCCTTCTGTAAGGGGATGTCCAATGTCCACAGATGGGCTTTGGGTCTCCACTCCGCAGTCCTCCTCATACACATTGATATGATTTTTCGTTCTGGGTCTTTGATGCCTGATACCTGATCCCATTGACACCTCATGATCACACAGGCTTGTGTTCTTCTTCCATGTGGACTTTGTTGCTTATCAACTAGATGGCTGCTTGTTTATCTTTAAGCTTTTAAGACCCCAGGCACTATGCCTTTTAATAACTGGGTACCATCAGCTTTCTTCACCATATTTGCTATGTATCCATTTTGTCTTCAGCAATCATGTCAGGAAGGTGAGCATCATGGAATGCCAGGTTTTTAGAACAAAGTGTTCATGCATTGAGGGAGTACTTGAGTAGAGGCCCAATGTCCACCTGCTACCTTGATACTTAACATATAAATATATGTACACAGATCTACTTCCTTATTGTTACATATAAATATATTTACATATGTACATGCCTGTATTTAGAGCTCTATAAATACCCTTTTCCTCCTAGTTCTTTCCTCTATTTCCTTTTACTTTCCTCTTGTCCCACTATCATATTTGGCCTTCATTCAGGTTTCAATTATTCCCTCAGTTACATTTCCCTTGATCAAGCCCTACCAGGCATCCTACACCCTCCTCGCCATCGATTTTAGGTCACTTGTTGTTCCCTGGTCCCTGGGCTTAATACCCACTTCTTTCCCCACCTCTGTTCTCCCATGACCCACCAGAACCATCAGTCCTGTTGTTTTCTCCTCCAGATTGTTTATCCTGCCTATCTTATCTAGATAGACCTGCAGAGACCATAATAAGCACAAAAACAAGGCAGGGCAAAACAACAAAAGAAAACCAAACAATAACAAAACAAAACAAAAAAAGAGAAAAGCCTATAAATAGTTCCAGGTCTGTTTGTTGACCTTTAGGAGTATTTTCCAGTCCAATCTGATAGCGTGCCATGCCCTGGTCCCCGAGTCTATTTTAAGTATTCCTCCGGGATTTCATTACTTTGCTCCCCTTGCTGCTTGGTTGCAAGCCCTTAGCATCTCGCCCTGGTGCGGGGCATCAGATGGGGCACAATTCCTGCACTGTGCCTCCAGTGTTGTCTCTCATAGCCATATGAGGCAGTGAGGGATGTCTTGTCCATGGTGGGACTGACCCTATGGTCCGCTCTGTGCATTGGCTGCTCTGAGCAGGAATATCATCCTCGGTGCTTGGTGGGCCAGGATGCCAGACTGTATGTCTTAATGGGACTAGAAACTAGTCTTTCTCCCTGGTGATTTCCAGCTGCTGACCTTGCGGTTAGCAGGCCAACACATAACGCTGTGCCACCTAGCTCAGCAACCCTCACAAATATGTAAGCTTAGAAATCATCTAGAGTCCCAGTCTGCTGCAAACAGTTATGGGTCCAAGAAAAAAAATGTCTGGGGATCTAATTCTGAAAAATCAGACCTGGAAACCGCTATGGAGGACAGATCTGTCCTAACACACACCGGTCACCAGGAATGAGGTGGAGTTCACTGGAGGACGAGGAGTGGTAACAATCATCTGGTTGTACTTCAATCTTGACCTTTGTGTTAAGGAAAAGTTGAAATGATCAATTGTAAAAGTATACTTGCCAGGAAGCCTTTCTAAATACAATTTTTTTGATTTAAGTATGCAGATCAGAAATTGTGAATCATTAATACCAATAACTAGATTTATATAATGGGTTTACTCAGATGAGAAAAATAGCATAAAGCTATTTTTAAAAGCACAGAAAATTTTCAGGAAGGAACAAACTGGCTCATTCAGAGAAGAGCAGTATTTTTTTAAGATTAAAAGTAGCACTTTCAGGCAAAGCAGTGTAGTTAACAAAGTAGTTTTGAGTCTGTCCGACTACCACAGAGAGAGGATTCTCAGAAGTCTTTAAAAATGTCTTATTCCGAGTCAAAGAAAGTGACCAAAACACTGACCTCACTACCGCCAACTCAGTCCTGACTCATGGAAGTCCTACAGGACACAGTAGAACTGCCCTGTGGGTTGTCCAAAGCCCACATATAATTATTACAAACGCTGTTCATTCCCAAAATAAATGAATCAATTGAGCTGGGTTACTTCTTTAGGTTTCTCCAACCAAAGGGGGACAAGTAGCATTTTTCCCCTCCACTCCTCAACAAAAGAAGACAAGGCCAGAAATGGGATCCGAGGAGCCACTCGGTGCCACGACAGTCTAGTGGAAGCTAGCAGAACACCTCACGAAGGGGCAGTGTGTTTATAGGGTAAGGTTCACCAAGGCCCGAGCCCTACTGGTCTGGAAGAGTGATAAAGGCCCAGTGATGCCCGCTATGCCCTTGCAAGTCTTGAGGAGTCCAAAGGGCACAAATCCATATAGCTCCACCAGTGGCAAAGTCTTCTGGCTCTAAAACATCACTGAACAGGAATGGGGAACCCTTTAGAGGCGTCACCATTGGCATCCTTTAAATGTGTCTAAATGCTGTTGGCTATCTTCAGAACATAATCAGGTGTAGAATTAACTGACTTTTTGTCTTCAACAAACTGTTATGCATGCTTGCCATGTTTCTAGCATCAGAGGTGAACAGGAGAATGTGGGTAACTGTTTTGAAGTGGTAATCCTATTAAGTTCCTGCAGACTACAGTTACAAAGAGGGAGAAATATTAGGAATAAATTAGCTCTCAGGTGTTCACAACAGAATCATGGGCATAGAATGTGAAACAGGTAGAAAAGATAGAGCATGCAGAATCTGCCAGTAAAGGTAGAGATAAAATCTTTGTAAGCCCCTAAAGTAGGAAGTGGTTAGCTCCCTAACTGTATCAGGTAAGACTTTGCGTCAGAGGTGACTGGTGAACACATTCATTTCTAGTATGATGCTTGAGAGGGGTGATTAGAGGGAATTCCAGGCTAAGAGTAAAGGATGAACAAGTATGGCAGGGCATGTGAAGACTGCACTGTGACCTGAGGAAGCAGGAGGGAAGATAGCAAGCAGGAGAGATGAGGTTGAGTTAGATAATGACACCCTAAGGAGCCTGCATTTTATGCTATAGACCTTCCCAGAGCCAGGTCCTGGGCATTGCAGTAGGACAGGTAGACTAGAGAAATAAACACAGTGACACGCACAGAGAAAGCATTATATCAAGCAGTAATCATATATTAAGAAAACATTCCAGCCCAATCCAGATCAAGTCCACAAGTCTGATATAAGTCCAAAAGTCCAATCCTAGTTCATAAGTCCCTCTTCAGACAAACACAGCCACATGTAATGATGCAGAATGCAAGAAGATCACAGGACAGTAGGTGCAAATCCGTGAGGGATCCAATGGCAATGGCAGCCTCACAGGGTTCGCAGGTCTCAGTGTGGCTTACCAGCAGGAAGGTGGAAGTAGAGAGAGAAAGAGAGCCCCAGGGCCCTCCTTATGAGGAGCTCATGCCGACACGGAGGCATAATCAGGCTGTGACCTGGTCAACATGTTAGACTCCACTCCTTCATTCATATCTTCAAGTTGCCATGAAATTATGTGGCCACCAAAGGCATATCAGAAGAAGTAGAGAAGAGAGCCCACGTTCAACACTTCTTTTAAGAGGACATCAAACACATCTTGTGGAGAGCTGCTTGTGATTGAGGAAGAAGAAATGGAAGGTTTTAAAAATTCTAGCCTTGGAGATGGGGCTGTATGGTCACTTACCTGTTATTGTTGTCAGGCGCCAGGAGTCAGTTCCTACCAATAAGGTGTGTCCTTAAACACACCAGAATGAAACACTGCCTGGTCCTGCACCATACCCACTATTGTTTCTATGCAGACACAAAAGGAGTAGACACGGTGATCAATATCAGGAGTGAGAGACGTAGCAGCACTAACATCAAGGCAGATATTGAGACTATAATAAAAGAAAATTATGGAAAAAAGTATTAATAATTATAATTGAGGAATTGAGAAGCTCTCTCTATATTAAACAAGTTTAATTTTGTAACTGAAATTCTACCTACAAAGGAAGCACTAAAACTAGATAGATTCACTGATTTTCCAAACATTTAAGGAAGAACTATTACTAAGTCTACCTAAGTGATCCTAGGATATTCAATAAGAGAATATTTTCTATCACAATCTATAAAGTCAGCATTATCCCAATTATAAAATCAAAGACTTTGCAAGAAAACTACACACTAACATGAATGCTCTGTGTGTAGGTTGGGTGGATGAGAGGCACAACCCCAGAGACACTCATGTATGTATGTATCAAAGAGTAATTGTATATTAAGAAAATAGCCCAGTCCAGATCAAGCCCAGGAGTCCAGTACTGCTTCCTAAGCATAATTCTAACCCATAAATCCCTCTTCAGACTGATGAAGCCACATGCAATGATGCAGCATGCAGACATGCCCCAGGCCAGTGGGCGAAAGTCTTGTGGATCCAATGGCAGCCGCTGAGGTTCTGGCAGGTCTCCAAGCAGCTTGGCAGCAGAAAGGTGAAACAGAAAGAGGGTGTCTCCTAGGTCTCTGAAAGCTATGCAGACGTGTCAACAGGAAGGTGGAGAGGTGGGGGGACTGGTCTCCAGCAAGCCATTGATTTCGGTCAACCTCCAGTTAAGTTGTGACCTGATTGAAAGGCTAAACTCCACCCAAATGTTCCTACTGAAGCAATCTTAGCACCAAAAAGCAAACTATCACACTGGGCATAGATGCGAACGTTATTAACAAAAGCTTACCACTCAATTGAACAACATATGAAGAGAATAAAATAGCACAGGTGGGATTTATCTCAAAAACATAAGTTGGGCTTACTAGTCAAAATCAAACAATTCACTACATTGACAATTTTTTTTAAAAAAAACACACATGTTTAACTCAATCAGTGCAGGAAAAAGAAAAAAATTTTTGCAAAATCCATGGGAGACAATATTGTCAACTAGTCAAACCCCCCCAAAAAAATAAACCTCTATGAATAGCCACAGCTAATTTCACTTAACAACTTCATTATTTCCCACCCCATGTAAGCCAAGATTTTCAATCACCTCATATGCATATGGAAGCTGGACAATGAATAAGGAAGATCACAGCAGAAGTGATGAATTTAGATGTATGTTGACAAACCCAAGATTGGCAGGACAGAGAATTGATTGTTGGCTCACAGGCCACAGAGGCTGAGGAATTGAAGATCTGCAGGGGTCATGGAAGGCTGCCTCATCGACATCGTGGAGGCAAGCGAGATTAGCAGGCCCTGAAACAGGCCACCGGCTCAAGTCCCAAGCGTCAGAGGTCAGATTAGCAGGCCCTGAAACAGGCCACTGGTTCAAGTCCCAAGTGTCAGAGGTCAGATGATGACAAGCCAATGAAAGGTCCAGAGCAAGCAAAAAGCAAAAAACGTTCTGTGTGCTCTGAGCTACATAGACCTTCTGTCCTCATAAAGATGGCCAGGCTTAAGAACCCAAAAGGGTAACTCTACTCCAAAATCAACTCCATAGCAATTAGTTGGTTTTTCAGGTTGTTTTGTGACTTTTGGTTTTTTCTTCTCAGCTTGAGAAAGAACATGTATAAAAAGACTACAGCTACCTGTACCCTTACTAATAAGAAACTGGATGCTTTCCCCATAGGGTTGAAAGTAAGGTAGCCTGGTTTCCTCTTCCTGCTGATATTCAACATGATGTTACAAGCCTTACCCAATGCAATGATTCAATAGAATGTGTAGATTGATATTGAAAACGACAAATAGCCTTTGTTTGCAGATGACAGGATTTCCTTAGAAATTTTTTTAAAAATTAAAAAAGGTTAGAGGAGTGGGAGAATAGCCTCCTAAAACGGAAAATGATTTTAACAAGGCCATAGGCTACAAGGTTAATACACAAAAGTCAATTACGTCCCTATAAATGAGCAATAAATAGCTGGAATTAGAAATTGAAAGCAGAAGGTTATTTACACGAGCATCCAAAAGACAGGTATACCTAAGTATAAATGTAACAAAACTAAGTCCCTAGTATGCTATATGCAGAAAAATGCAAAAGTCTAATGAAAAAAAGCAGTGAAGATATGAATCACGGCCCTAGATCAGAACACTCACTATTGTTAAGATACCAGTTCCAACTTGATCTAAAGATTAAGCCCAATCCCATTCAAAATTCCAGCAAGTTCTGTTGTTGATATGGACAAATTCATTCTAAAGTGTCCATGGATGTGCCAAAGACCACAAATAACAGACAATATTGAGCAATAACAACATTGGAGAATTTGTTTTTAAAACAAATTACAACACTACAGTGATCAAAACAGGATGATAGTCTAAAATGGATGTGGTGAGGACTGTACAACTCTCCTTGACGTGACTGGACTACAGAATTGCATGATACGTGAATTTTATGCCAATAAGATGGTTAGGAAAAAACCAACAGAATGGGAATGTTGAAAATATTGACACGTCGCTCAATGGAGCCAAATAAGGAGTACAGGAATAGATCCACGCAGATATAATAAAGTGACTTTGGCAATTCAATGGAGAAAGGAGACTCTTGCCAATAAAAGGTATTGGAACATCCACGAGCCCAGAAAGGAACAAAGTCAATGTAAATATGACAACACAAAATTATAAAACTTTTAGAAGATGACACGGGAGAAAAATGATGATGCCTTTGGTTATGGAGATGGGGTTTTAGACACATGAATAAAAACACATTCCAGAAAAAAATGTTAAGTTGGACTTTAGTAAAACTAGAAATTTCTCCTCTGAAGACGACATTGATAAGAAAACATAAAGATGAGGCACATACTTGGAGAATATGTTTGTTAAATGCATATCTGATAAATACTGGCATTGAAAATCGACAAAGAACATTTACAAGTCAAAAGTAAGAAACCAAGCAACCAATTACAAAACGGGCAAAAAAAATCTGAACAAACACTTCATCAAGGAAGATATACAAATGGAAAATAGCCTATGACAGATGTTAAAGGCCAAGTGTCATCATACAACTGCAAATTAAAACATCAATGAAATAGTGGTTGAATGGCTAGAATCCAAAAACTGAAAATACCAAAGACTGACAAAGAACTGTCGTTCATTACTGATCTCTCACTCATTCCCTACCATCAATCCCTGCTCATATTGACCTTATCGCTCTGGTGGCATCGTGGGTTAAGTGTTCAGGGAGCAGTTCAAAATCAATAGCACGTCTGTGGGAGCAAGCTGAGGCGTTCTGTAAAGATTTACAGTCTTGGAAAGCCGCAGAGGAAGTTCTATGCTCCCCAAAGGGTCACTGAGTCACTGCTAGTAGGAATGACAGATGCTGTTGTCATTTTAGAAGACCCTTTCTTATACAACTAAACAATTTTTACGTTGAAATTCAACAATTATCGAAAACAAACAAAAACAGGCGTCAAGCCGACTCCAATTCATAGCAACCCTATAGGACAGAGTAGCACTATCCCAAGGAGAAGTTTTATAGCAGGTGCCCTGGTGGCACAGTGGGTTATGGATTAGGCGGCTAACCATCAGTCAGTGGTCCAAAGGTGAGTATTTCTGCTCCAGGAAAGATGTGTTACCTTGGACGCCCACAGGAGCAGTTCTACTCTAACCTTTAGAGTCACTAGGAGTCAGCACTTGACAGCAATGGGAGAACGAGTGTAACCCTTATAGTCACATAGTGAGAAGCTAGTGGGTTCGAACCGATGAGCCCTGGGTTAGTAGCCAAGCGCTTTGACCACTGCACCACTATGTTTCCAGAAATGACACCGCTATGCCGTTGCCAAGTTGAACTAGCAATGCATGTACACACCAAACTGCACACGAATGTTTAAAAGAACGTTCTTCCCAGAGTAAAGAACTTGAAAGTGATAGTGAGTTCTGTCCTTCAAGAAGTGAATGGATAACTTATGTTCCCTTATACCAACCACTTGTCCACTTCCAAATGTGCTTTGTTACTCTAAACCCCCACATCCCCAGTCATTCCTTTGCATTTGCTCTGTCAATGCTCAATTTCATTCTGTCCATTTGCATCAGTTTTGCCCTCAAGGAGAGGGGAAAAACCACACACAATTATATAAATTGTTCAGAACATCTGACCGTCTCAAACCTCTCCCCTTTTATGCTCCATTTCACTGATGGTATCTCCTTTCTAATTGTGTGGGACAAATTCCTTGAGAATCATATTTGTGCCCTCTCTTTCTTAAATACCTGTCTGCCACAAACAGGAAATCACGTAGGCTCAAAGGGGGAAATACACGTGAATCAGCCCTTGGGTCAATCTCCTCTGACCCTAGACCAGGGTTGTGAATCCGCTTGTTGTCGTGGAGAGGGTATTGGAAAATGGATTATTGTAGAGCCGCTAGTTAAAACGTAACACCTTACCACTTGATCTCCCGTTGACTCATTTTAATTTTGTTCTCGTTTTTAATATCTTCTTCTTTCTTTTCAGTTGAGGTTTTTATCTGTTTTACTCTGTGACTATGGTTAGTAGTTTTGTTTTTGTATGTTTTTCTGCATGTGAAATTCAGGCTAGGTAAATCTATAGTGCCGTAACTGGCTTACTGATTTCTTGGAGGGATGACAGCGGTGGTTGGGGATAATGGAGAGCTCACAACAATAACTACAAGAAAGAAGAAACTGTTCTAAAATTGACTGCAGTGATGATTGTCCAACTCTTCTGAGCATGACTGGACTATTTAATTATACTATGAATGAATTATATGCCAATAAAACTGTTTAAAAAAAAGAAATGTATTCAGAAGCCACCCACTCCCCAGTACTTCCAACAAAGCGCTTTGGTTCCAGCTACCATCTTCTTCCACTTTCTTCACTCCCATGATCTTCCCCTTGGTCTCTGTGACCCTACACGTCCCTCCTGGAGTGTCCGTTTCCCCACCGACCAGCCTGCCGTCTCTCTAATAAGGGAGAATGGTCACATCACCCTCCAGCTCAAAGTCCTGCCTTAGTCCTAGTTCACCCCAAGGAAAGGCCAGCGTGCTCATCATGACCACCAAGTTCCCACGGGACTCTCTTGGACACCCTCCAGGCCCACTTTGAGAACACTGGATCCCCGGCCCTCTCTGATGTTACTTGAATATTTCAAGCACAGGCAAGTCAGGAATTCTGAGATGTTCTTCCCTCAAATGGCCATATGGCTAGCTCATTCTCTCCTTCAAGTCTTTGTTCAAAATGTTTATTTCTCCATGAAACATACTCCAAAGTAAACATGCATCTCACTTCCAGTCTCCTGACCTGCTCTCTGTTTCCTTTTTATCAATACTAGTTAGAACCTAAAGAAGCCCTTGGCAGCATCGTGGGTGAGGTATTAGGCTGCTACCCAAAAGTTAATAAGTTGAAAGCCAGCAGTCTCTTCAAAGGGGAAAGATGAGGCTGTCTGCTACTGAAAAGATTCAGTGTTAGCAACCCTGTTTATCAACTTAACGGCAATGGAGTTTGGGAGTTATTAGCAATCTTTATAAGGAGTTCTGGTAGAAACTGCCTGCTAACAAAAAGGCCAGTGGTTTGAATTCCCAGCTGTCCCATGGAAGAAAAGCAATGAAATCCGCTTCTAGAGATTTATAACCTTGCAAATCCTGTAGATCAGTTCTATGGGGCCTCTATGAGTTGGAATTTGACTCGACAACAAAGTGTTTTTGTTTTGCTTTGTTTCAACAATCAATTCTGAATCATAAATGTCAACTAGCTGTCATTGGGTTGATTCTGACTCAGAGTGACTCAATGGACAGAGTAGAATTGCTCCTGTGGCTCTCGGCGGCTTTAAACCATTACAGGAGTAGACAGTTTCAGCTCTTTATGGTGGAGTGATGGTGGGTTCAAATCACTGATCTTCTGGCGAGGAGCTTAATATGTAGCCAACTAAACCACCAGGGCTCCTTTTCACAGGGACCTGATACAGGCGACTGCGAAGGTCAATCTTTATAGGAGTGGACAGCCTCGTCTTTCTGGCAGTGACTGCTGGCTTTGAACTGCTGACTCTGTGGTTCGCAACTAAGTCACAGTGTCAGCAGAGCTCCTTTATCGTGGATTATTCCAGGAGCCCCGAATACTCAACTGTTGAACTTTTGACAGCTACTTAAAAGGTTGAAGATTTGATCCCACCCACCGAGAAGAGAGCTGAGTGTTTGTCCCCCTCATGAGTGCGTCTAAGGAAACCCCAGGAGGCAGTTCTATCCAATCGACTCAATCGCCTCTGACAAGAACAGCTGAAACAGCTGATCCTTCTTTTGTCTTTTCTTGACCATCTCTCATCCTTAGAAGAGAAGCACAAGGACCTTGATTATTTTGTTTACCAGCACATACCACATATCTCAAATAAGTGTTTGGCACATACAAACTATTTGAGAAATATTTGCCAAAGAAAGTAATGAATTATTGGTGCACCATAGATGCAACCCTCTACCTACTGCCATTGTGTGGATTCTGATCCACAGGGACCCAAAAGAGGGTTTCTGGGACTTCCAGGAGCAAACACACATGTCATTTTCCACCAGGCAGCTGATGCGTTTGTACCACTGACCTTGCAACTAGCAGTCCAACATTTACTCTACAATGCTACCAGGTTTCCTCAGAGATTCATTATGGTATTTTAAAAAGTGAGGCAGGGAGGCTATGGAGTCAAAATACTGGGAAGGTATTTTTCAAGCGAGCTAATCTCACTGTTTCAGCTTCCTCATTTGTTATTGTGAAGACTGAACTAAGGAATATTCATTTGAAACTGTAACTGAAATGCCAAAAGCTTTCAATAACTGAAACTAAGGGCATTGACATTGAGTGGATTCTAACTCCTGGCAACCCAGGACAGAGTAGAATGGCTCCATGGAGTTTCTAAAACTGTAAATCTCTATGAAAGAAACAGCCTCATCTTTCTCCTGCAGCATAGCTGGTGAGTTTGAACCCCTGATCTTGTGGTTAACACCAGGATTTATAAATACTCAATAAATGCTAGCTCTATCATCTTCCATTCATCTCAAGACGTATATAAAAGGTTATACCTATTGACAAGCTACCTCTTCTATTTTCTCAGCAGATGAACTTGGCCCCACCTAGTAGAAACAAGGAGCCCTGCTGGGGCTATCAGGTAAGCACTAAACTGCTAACCACAAGGTCAGCAGTTCAAATCCGCTGACCACATCACAGAAGACAGATGAGTCTGTGAGCTCCTGTAAGGATTAACATCCACAAAAACCCTAGATAAGGTTAGTATGAGTCCGAATCAACTTGATGATGGTAGGCTTAGTTTGTTTTTTAGCAGAAACAAATTCAGTGTGTCACACAAGAACTCTTTCGACTTCTTCCATCCAAATTCACTTAAAAGCACTGGTCCTGCCTCAGTCCCCTTTTCTTCTCAGCGGGAGGAAGTATCCCTTCTTCGCACACCCTTCCAATTGTTTGCGATTCATGGTGGGTCCTTTACCACAACTTTAGGCATGATTCCATCCCTCAGTTCCTTTTCCTTTTGATAATAATATTTTCTCTCTCTTCTGCTTTCCCCTCTCCTATACCCCTATACCCACATTTCCCAAGTTCACTCTATGAAAAACAATTTTAAAGAAAATACCTACTTTCTTGAAAATCAAGCACCGTTCTAAATGCCATGTTCTCTTTTTCCCCATTTTCCATGTAAATCATCTTAATGTAGTAGAAGCTATTGCCTACTTACCCTTTCTAATGCCCTAAGGTCTTTTCAACCCACTGCAACTCAGCATGCTTCCAAGGGAACTGTTAGCTGTTAGGTCCTAATGGTTACCATGCCAATGTGAGAGTGTTGCCTTCTTCTCGCAGTGGACAATGTGGCATTTGGCGATACTCATCACCCTCTCCTTTACTTTATTGGATCCCAGCCTCTTCAGAGTCTCCTCTGTTCTTTAAGACTTGCTCCTCTTACTGCACCTGTTTCCTCCCTTTCCTTCAATGGCCCATTCTCCTGGTCCTTGCCTTTTCTTACTCGGGATCTGAGTCTTCATGTGAGCACCCTTCACAACATATCATCTTTTGGATGTTGATCCTTACCTCTGAAAGGAAACGCCAGACCTTATTATCATTCAACTAAACAGATTTCTGTAGAGTTGATTCTAACCATCACGACTTCATAAGACAAGGTAGAACCATCCCATAGAGTTTCCAAGGTTGTATTCTTTACACAAACAGACTGTTAGAAAGACTTTACTGGTACTTTTGACAATTTTCTGGAGTCTGAGTGTAGACTAACTTGAAAATAAGAAGCTCATGGGGTCTCAGTCTTGAGGGTACTCCCACATATTCCTTGGTTTCACCTAAAAGGAACTCCACCAAATTTTCACAGAAGAGCTAAGTAAAATGTCCTCATCTTTTTTCAGTCAGGAGGAGGGAGAAAGGCGCCATTAAACATCTCCTTAAGTGAACCTAAGGAGGAAATTCATTAGGTCCCACAGTAGATCCTTTATCAAAACACTTCCCTCTTCTGGGTCTCAGTCAAGGAGGGCACTACTTGTCCAGTTGCCCACAGCAGGCATTTGGCACATATCCCAAATTCCTTTGTTCTCAGTCAGCTCTCAGCCAGTTACCAAGGTCTGTGGATCCGACCTCCTTAAGAGGCATTCAAACCCAGGCCATTATCTCCAAAGCCATTACCTTAATCCGGGCCCTTGCCGTTCCTCGTCTGGATTACTGCAACTGTCTCCGCACTGGTCTTGCAGCCTCAAATCTGGCGTGATGCCAGTCCTCACTCTGTACATTTGCCCAGTGGGCTATTTCTAAAACGTAAATCCGATCTTGTTATGTTTCTGCCTAAATCCCCTCAATTCCCCTACAGGTTCCAGGAAAAAATAGAAACTCACTAATTTAACCAACAAGGTCCTTCCCTATCTAATGGCTAAACAAATTCCAGCTGGGTGTCTCCTCCAGCCTCCCCACAACCCCTTGGCTGTGGAATACTTTTGTCCGTCAAGTGCGACCTCCTACTTCATCGCACATGCCCTCCTCCTTTCCCACCTGGCTGGCTGCTCCTCATCCTTCTGTAATGATCTTGACACTCCTGTCTCCACGATGCCCTTGTATCCACTACGACATCATGAGGGGTTATCACACTGGTTTTACTTATCTCCTTCAGGATCACCAATAGTTATGAGCTCAATTGCACACCTGCATTGTGTCATATACCTTTCACACTGTATTACCTTGAGTTCTTACAATGGGGCTTGCGGTGCCACTGTCACTTGTCCTTTAGGAGGCCAGCATGCTGGCAAGGCTTCCCAGAAAACCTGGAGACCAGTTGTCTTGGTTCCGATTCTGGCTGTGCATGTGCTAACAACATGATTTCCTAACTACTCACGCCCTAACTGCATAATGCTCAGCTATTTCTTTTTCTTTTCAAAGTATTCAAATCATTTTATTGGGGGCTTGTACAACTCTTATTACAATCCACACATACATCCTTTGTGTCAAGCACATTTGTACATTTGTGGCCAGCATCATGTTCAAAACATTTTCTTTCTACTTGAGCCCTTGGTAACAGCTTCTCATTTCTTTCTTTTTATTTTTTTTAGGGGCTCATACGACTCTTATCACAACCCATACATACATCAATTGTGTAAAGCACATTTGCACATTCATTGCCCTCATAATTCTCAAAACATTTCCTCTCCACTTAAGCCCCTGGCATCAGTTCCTCATTTTTCCCTTCCCTCCCCGCTTTCCCCTCCCTCATGAGCCCTTGATAATTTATAAATTATTGTTCTGTCATATCTTGCCCTGTTTGACGTCTCCCTTCACCCACTTTTCGGTTGTCGGTCCCCCAGGGAGGAGGTCACGTATAGATCCTTGTAATCGGTTCCCTCTTTCCAACCCACTCTCCCTCTATCCTCCCAGTATCAATGCTCGACTATTTCTTTCACCTCTCGATTTCCACAGCTGGTAGGGTGGTGGCTTGTGTGCTGCCTTTGAAGAAATGGTCTCATCCTCTCCTAAAATGAATACATTGAGGGCTTGACTATCAATGTAACTTGTATACGATCCAGAATTGGCCAAACACAGTCTTCTTTCTTTAAAGTCCGTGCTTCTAAAAACAATGCTGAAACTGCTTTATCACTGAGTAGATAAAGCTCTCTAGATGAGGGCATTGGTGAAGCCATTTGGCTGCTAACCAAAAAGTTGATGATTCAAATATGCCTCAGAAGAAAGACCACGCACCCGACTTTTGAAACTCGTTCATTGAACACTGTACAGAGCGCAGTCCCACTCTGACACACCTGAGGTTTCCGTGAATTGGAACGGACGGGAGAGCAAATGGTAACAACTGGTGAATATGGATTATTGACTTAATTTCTCATTTTAGCACAGCAAGACATAGCAGGTTCTTGAGAAATGAAGTAGAGACTTAATTTAATTGGGGGAATATTGACTTGGAGATAGAGGTATGATTTGTAGGTGGACATGTTGGATGTAAGACTTTGTAGCTGCCACAGACAAACTAAGTGACAGGTAAAAACTGGAGACTGGCCAGGTGGGAGGGGTATGCTTCACCAAGAAACACAGAATTGAAGGGAGGGGAAAAAAAAGTCAAGGCTGTGACCTTGGGAAAAAGCAACATTAAGGAATTTGCAAGGAGATGGAGACAAATATAGGATTGAGAAACTTAGAAGAGGCAACATTAAAAATGTTTCTATTGATAATACTATAGGCCATTATCAAGAGAAAAGATAAAGAGGGAACAGACTTAACTCCACTCTGCTCTCGGTCTTGACTCCCTCGTCCAGGTTACCTCCCTGAATCCAAGTGTCCTTAATAGGCTATAGGATAAGCAGGCCTCCCCCCATAAGAGCAAAACAACCTCTTTGCCCAGCTTGAGTGAAGGTACACTCAACACAACACCACCTGTCACAGAGGTTGCATGCTGATGTTATTGTCAGCCGACCTCGAAGTCAGCTCAGACTCACGGCGACTCAGCGCACCATAGTCCTGCACCATTGCCACCATCGCTGATGTGCCCAAGTCCATTGCTGGGGCCACTGTGTATTTTGAGAGACTCCCAGCCTAAAGGCCTGATCTTCCAGTCCTGTATCGGATGTGGTTATTTTGTGATTGTGTTACGCAGGCAAGCTGTGCATGAGACAGCTCCAACACCCCCAGCAGTCACAAGATGACTCGGAAGGGGATACCGATGAGCAGCATTGCCCATCCATAGGTGCTGCATCCATTTTGGTCTGGTCAAGTCACACTCATGAGACACGGTGTTGGCCAAATGGAAGCCATGTATCATGTATAGAAGCCAACTGACTTACACCTTTCACCCTTGAACAGCAATGGGTTTGAACACCATGGCTCCACTTACACACAGATTTTTTTTTTAGATCTTGCGATATTATCCTCGCACCATGAACAGGTTGTCTCTCCAGTAAAAAGTAATCTCTCCCAGTCCCTGCATAAGTCCCACCGTGCTTATTAGAGGATCTTAACCTTGGGGAGAGCCAGAAGACCCTTAGGAAGGACCGGGGGTGATGCTGGAAGCTCTCCCAAGGAGCAGTGAATCCTCATGGCCTTACAAGGAAAAGCTGAATTGCTTGATGGGTGTCACTTCTTGAGATTTGCTGCTCGAGGTTGCTCGCCACTTCAAGAAAAATGAATCCAGGGTGCGGAGCATTGTAAACTGAAATCAGGGTATTCATGAAGCTGTAGCTACAGCTCTGCCAGCAGGCTCTAAAACCTTGCTCTTTGCATTGTAAACTGAAATCAGGGTATTCATGAAGCTGTAGCTACAGCTCTGCCAGCAGGCTCTAAAACCTTGCTCTTTGCACAAAATATCTTGTTATCCTCTAATTCAAATGCCGCTCTTATAGGGTGCAGTATATGAAACATGGCCAGCAAGTTATTCCTAGTTAATTTGGAGGGGAGTGAAAATCCGTAGTGGATAGTTGATGGCAGGGGGCCAGCACCTCTAACTGCCATGTTGTTCAAGGGTCAACCATATGGCAGGTTACGTTGACCAGCATGATCATCCAGAAACTGGAGTCCAAGTCACCATCCAGAGTCCCTCACCTGCTTATATTTTGCCCTGCAAAGTCCAGTACTTCTGGGAGTCAGGAATCATTGAATGAGAATCTTTGCCCATGGACAGCGTGGACGGTATCCAGCTAGTTCAGAAATCTTAGCTCGTTTTCCCCGGTCAGCCCGTCAGCTCAGACACCTGCTCCTCCACGTCCACTCTCACTTGGAACTAGGTCAGTCAGTGGGTGCTGGCTACACATTACAAAGTCAGGAATATGAATGACTCTCCACCTGCCCCATTTCAGACCAACTCACCAACTCTTGAAAGAGAGTTGGATTTCATTCAGCAGAGAAAGGACAGGAGCATGAAAAGGCTGGCAATCTGTTTCTGAAACTTTAGCCAGTGTGTCCAAAAGAGGTCTCCATATGGGGAGTCCCACCCAGGGACACAAACTCTCCCTACATATATCCTCAATTCCTGAGCTCCAAGGCTGCCCCCAGGTCCAGGCTCCTTTATAACAACCCTTAAGTCCTTGAGGCAGGCAGAATGATGCCTCATTGCATATGCATGAGTGTTAGCATAAATGATTAGGCATGACTGATTTCATCCCAGCCCCTTCTTTCCTGAAGCTCTTCGCCAGGTGTGGTCTTGGGGTTCCCACTGTATTTGTCCATGGTGAAGGGTTGCCTGGCTCGTTGCAACAATAAAGGCACCTGCAGTGTTGGCGAATTCCATTTTTAGTTTTCCAAAGCCAGAGACAAAGGTTAAACCAGGTCCTGCCCCTCACGGATGCACATTGCTTAACTGGCTGAAGTTTCAGAAGCCAATGGCCAGTAGCTCTTTCTTCCTAGTCTCCCTTCAACTGGACCCTGAGGGGACACCTGTCCAATGTAGGTGACCTTGATGCCCTGTGCCACACTGGTGGCATAGCCATCAGCTTCACAGCAACGCATAGGCTACCACAGGGCAACAAGGTGAGAGAGTGGTAGGAGAAGGTGGAAGAGAATGGGGAGAATTGTGGTTTTTTTCTTCTAAAAGGCCACAGAGCCCACTTTAAAAAGCCTTACTGTCATTGAGGTGAAGCCGACTCACAGTGACCCTATAGCTCAGGGTATAACTGCCTCTGTGCGTTTCCAAGACTTCACTCTTTTCCAGAGTAGAAAGCTCCAACTTTCTCTCTAGGAGCTTCTGGTGACATTGAACTGCTGACCTTGCAGCTCACAGTCCAAACATCAAACAGAGGTAATCAAATATACAATATTTGGGTCATAGACTCGGATCTTCTGAAAGATCAGGATCCCTGTGGATGTGGATTACCGGATATATTTGTTTATTCCTTCTTGTCTTCCTTCCTGCCTTCTTCCTATTATTCCTTATTTCCTCTTGGTCCTGCCCTCTCCCCATTCCCTCGACCTCCCCTCCGGCCCTCCTCCGTCCTTCCTTCCTTCCTCAGAAGTTGAAGGGTACATGGTGGCTCAGATAAAAGGCCTGACTGTATGCCTTTATCCACTGTTTCTCCAGTGCATCACCACCGAGGAATCCCACCATGCAAACGCCTTTCTCAGAATCCTGCCCGACAGGCTCTCTGCATCTTTCTTGCTCCCTCAGTGTATAACTTCCTGCCATGGAGGTGAGTCCGACTCCTGGGGGCCAGTAAGACGGGGTAGAATGGCCTGTGAGTTTCGCAGACGATCACTCTTTCCCGGAGTCGAAAGCCCTGTTCGGAGTGGCGGGTGATGTCTGACCACCCAGCTCACAAAGGCAGCAGCCGTCTGCATAACCCACTTAGGCACCAGGGCCATGCCACACTGATGTCGGGTGCTGGGCAGGGTCTGGTCGGCCGGCTTAGTACGTGGGTGGGAGACCACCTGGGAATCCTGGGTGCTGTAGACGTCAGCACCTAAGTGGTTTGCAGCCAAATGTCCAGGCATCAGTGTCCACTCCGGTGGAAGGCTGCACTTTGGGGGGAAGTCCTCCTCTTCAAGGCCTTGGGCATACCAAAAATAGGACTCTGTCCCATGTGCGCTAGCGTCAGACTCTGTGGACAGGTAATTCTTGTGCCAGGAGACCCTGGGACCAGCCTTGGGGACCCAAGTGGCCCAAGGAGTGAGAGGCCCTTTCTCCCCTCCACCCCCAGGATCACACCATTTTCCCACACGCTGTTCTTAATGTTATGAGGAAGAGAGACATTAATAGCAAAAGAAACTTTCCATACTTAAAAAATATATATATGAAGCCCACCAGCTGTGAGGAATCCGAATCGGAGATGAGAAAGTCCCAATGCCCTAGGGGCCCTGTGCCATCCCCTGCGCGTCCATTGTCCTTGAGAGGCCGGGCAGGCTCGGTGCGGCTGGCGCCTGCGCAGGGAGGCCGTCAGCTGTGCCTACCGGATTGCAGGGTTGTTTGCTAAATTTAGTACCTGGTCCTTGGGCACTGCTTCTCTTTGTCCTGATTAACCTCCCACCCCCTTCCTCCCGCTACGCCTGGCTGCCGAGCGCGGACGCTCTCTGCTCTCCAAGAGGCAGGCTTTGGGAGAGCTCACATGGTCTTGCTCCAGCCTGGGATTCATGTGACTGTGTGTGTGTGTGTGTGTGTGTGTGTGTGTGTGTGTGCCCTGTTTTCTGTTTCATTGCGGTGTCTTGATTGGATACGGGGTGTTTGGCTTCTTCTCTTGCTTTCTCTCTGCCCGGACCCCAGCCCCCTTTTCAAATCTAGCACTCATCTGATGAGACAGACTGACAGTCGTGGAGACAAGACGCTTTTCATTCGTGTGCAGCGCGGGGCAGGCCTGACTCCGGGCCAGAGACACCAGCTTCTGCACGAACGCACTGGCAGCCTTGCAGCGGGAGTCACCCGGGGATTAGCGCATCCGCGCAGGGCGCCCAAGGGGAGCCCGGTTGCCCCCGGCCCAGGCAGGGCTCCCGGAAGAGGGCTGGGGCAACAGGAGCCTGTTCTGTTTCTCATCTGTTCCTTCCTGGGAACACCTTCAGCAGCCATCTCCAGAGGCTGTGTGTGCTCGAGTCCCTTCTGTACCTGTTTCTCCAATGACAGGACCGACAGGGCCTTATGTACCCAAAGCTCCCAACTGCACTGGTGCCTCTTCAGGTACCATTGAGTGCTCACATTGGCCACATGGTGTGACACCCAGCTGTCACCAGCCCTCGCCTGGGACTTCACCTGAGAGCTTGGATAACAAAGATACAAGCCCACAGCCAGCAAGTCAATTTGGACTTCCGGGGACCATGCATGGCAGAGTAGAACCAATCCTTTGGGGGGTTTTTTGAGACATCTTTAGAGCAATAGACAGTCTCCTCTTTCTCCCCACCATCGTGCTGGTGGATTTGGCCTCGCGGTTAGCAGCTCAAGGCCAAGAGTTCATTCCATGTGCTGACGGTCGCCTTCAATAAAAGCCGTGGAGAGAAGGTGTCTGCTATATAGTCGGAGAGGGATCTCTGACTTACCCACTTCAAGAAGACTCTTCATGTCCTTGCCCTTTCCTTTGACGTCACTCTGCCTTTGCGCTGAAATGATTGAGGGAGAAAGATGAGGCTGTCTGCTCTCTTAAAGCTTCCCAGTCTCAGAATCCCATGGGAGCAGTTCTGCTCTGTCCTATAGGGTGGCTACAAACCAAAATCCCCTGGAGAGCAGTGAGGTCGTGCTTTGGGTTTTGTTGGTTTGTTTTTTAAATAATTTAACCTACCTGAGTTATAGCACATTCTTCTCCACAATCAACTTTATTTGCTGGATGTGGACATGAGCTTATAAACCATGAAAACAGACTTCGGGCCTATTCTTGCACTAAAACCAACACAAAACAAAACAATCAAAAAAGAATCTTCCATGCCCTTGACGGGAGTCTACATTTGAAGACTCTAGAGGACGGAGCAGAATTTCTGAGACTGGGGATCTTGATTTAAATAGAAAGCCTCTTCCTTTTTACCTGGAGCTGCTGGTGATACAAACTGCTGACCTTGCAGTGAGCAGAATAAGGTATAGCCCACACTACCACCAGAACTCCTCCTTACACTAAACACGCAAAGCCAAGTTCACTGCCATAGAGCAGGTTATGACTCCTACGGACCTGGAGGACAGGTTAGAACAGCCCCTGTGGGTTTGAACTGCTGACCTTGTTGTTAGCAGCTCAACTCAACCTCATTTTGCCACTAAGGGTCTTTAGTACTAAAGGCTAACCAAGAACCATCTGTGTTTGTTGATCTGTTTTGCTGTACCTACAAATTCGATCTGAAGATACACTGAAGAACAGACCTTGTTCATAACACTCAATGGTCCACAGTGTGTGACTCATCCACACACACAAGCCCTCACAACTCTTTGACCTGAGTACCTCATTAACTCAAACATATGCCCCCTAATATTCTAAGAGACCCAAAGCATTGGCCGTCTGTACTTTTAATCCCAAAAAGATCCTTGGTACAGCCCCTTCGTCCACCCACGGCCATGGAGTTGGTTCCAAACTCCCAATAGGACAAGAGTAGACTACTCCTTAGGGTTTCGGAGACTGTCAATATTTTTTAAAAACCGTTTTATTGGCATACAGTTCACATATCATGCAACTCCATCGTTCAATCACATCAAGAAGAGTCATACACAGTCATCACCACAATCAGTTTAAAACATGGTCTTCATTCTTGCCCTGATTGTTATTGGCTCCTCCCCGCCCCCTTACGCCGCCAACCTTCCCTTGGAAGGGGGTGTTCAGGGAACCATTCCTCCAATTATGTTCGCTCTAGAATCTAGAGTCTAGATTTACCTCTCCTGGATTTCAGATACAGAAAATTGATTTTTAAAAGCCTAACTACAATAACAAAGTACAACATTTAAGAACGTCAAAGGAAAAGAATGCAGAAAATATTAAAAACTCTTTACAGAAGCAGACAGCATCATCTTTCTCCCGTGGAGCTCCCGGTGGGGTTAAACTATTAACTTTGTGCTTAGCAACCTGGCACTTTAAGCCACTGTCCCACCAGGGATCTTTGTGAGATCCTTGCCTCAATGTCTCAGGAAAGATTTGCTGACTTGCTTATAAGCAGTGGAGAATGTGGATGACTCAGACATGTCTTCAGATCTGGGGGACAAACACCAACAACTCAAATCCCATTCCCCATGGGAAATGACTAGCCTCTCCCTCCAGACTCCACAGGACAGCTGCTCTCCTGCCACAGCAACTGACCTTGCAGTGAGCAGAATAAGGTATAGCCCACACCACCACCAGAACTGATGATATTCCTAAGACAATGGCAACTTCTGCAACAAAGCCCGTGGCTAGGGTGACCACCACTCCTCTGGGCCGTCGTGACTTCTAACGGTTTCTGTAAAGGATCCTTGCTAGCATTGTTGGATAAGCATTAGACAGCTAACTGAAAGGTCAGTGGTTCAAACCCACCAGCTGCTCTGAGGGAGAAAGTTGAGGCTATCTGTCTCATACAGATTGACAACCTAGGCTATCCAAGATCAGGCTGCTACGAGTTGGTATCCACTCGATCGCAGTGGTTTTGAGGTAAAGGCAAGTCTAAGCAGTTAACCCTAGTACACTGATCCATGAAACTGGACCATGCATTTAGCGTGTTGATCTGCCCCAGTAAAATCCCATAGTTTTATCAGGACCATTAGGAGCACATGTTTTATATGGGGGTGGATAATGTTTTGTGTTTCGTATTCTTTTCTTGTAGAAAAAGGAAATGGGGGAAAAATGGACAGAAGAACACAAGTTGATCTCATGTCAACACACACACACACACACACACACCAAATCTCTTCCCCTTTCAGTGTGCCCTCAAAACTACCTAAAAGAGTCAGGAAGCCGCTGCTGATAAAAAGGTGCCATTATCCTCATGCTCCACCGTGAAAAACGATCATGATCATGCTTCTGCCAAGCGGTGCAGTGGCTGTCAACAGGTTGGAGAGTTCTGTGACAGCAAATTAATTGCCAGAGACAGTACAGACCAATCTGTGTGGAAACAAAAAAAGGGTAGAAAACAATACCTGGAGGTCACAGCTGAACATTGGTTCTGTGAGTTGGATCCATCAAGTCACTAGCATTTGGAAAGTGGTTGAAAAAGTGAGACACTCAACCCCCTGCCTTAGGAGACGGGCAGGAAATAGGGACATTAACCAAGTGAAACTGTGGGTGAAGTCTTTGAGCATCTTTCTTTTACCATCTTGCTTAATTGCCTTTCTGAAGACTTCCTTCAAGAGGTCAGTAGTTTGCAGCCACCCACTGTTCCTCGGGATAAAGAGGAAGCTTTCTACAACCGTAAAGTTTTACGATCTTGGAAACCCACAAGGGAAGTTCTATCCTATCCTATAGGGTCACGCTAAGTCAGAATCATCTCAATGGCAGTAAGCTTCACTTAGGCATTAGCACTTTTTTCTACCAAGCTGAACAGAAGATCTTTCTCTTGCTCTGCACAAAACTCAGCAGTGATAGCTATGCCTGTGTGCTTTTGGTCAGTAGACTTGGGGTGCCAAGTGGGGGAGAGCTGGCTTAGAAACTCTGAAGGCATTGCTGTGCGCAAGACATCACAAAGCCACTGTGTGCAACCATCTTTACACTTTTCAAAATCCCTTTGAAAAATCTTTCCAAGTCTTGCTGTTCACAGCTCATCTCCCCTTGCAGAGACATGCTGACCATGCGCACTGCACGGGCTGGTTAGATTTTAGGCCAAATGGATGGCACTTCTATGGATTTAGAAGTGGCGTCCAACCTGTCAATCAGAAGCCTGGTGTTGCTTCTTGGAGGTATGGCCTTTTTACAAGAGAGATGAGAACTTCTCTCTCTCTCTCTCCCTCTCTCTCTCTCTCTCTTTCTCTCTCTCTCCCTTCATTCTCCCTATTTACTGGGATTCTGTGTCTGCCTTCAGGGGTGGCTCCACGAGGGCCACTGGCCAGGGAGCCAATTTGGGAGCCGTCAGTGACCTGCCATGTCCCCACCGACCTTGGATTCAGGAGACTCAACCCCACTAACCTATGAGCTCCCTGCTTCCTGCGTCATCTTTCTGCATTATCAGCCTGCAGGGATGTGCGTTTAAAGAGACCTCTGGCTAGCTTTCAACCCAGGGGCTGGAGTTGAACTTGCCTTCTTGATAGAAAATTATTTCTGGATCTGAAGTTTGTTCTTACACATATATGCGTGTCACTGGTTTTGATTCTCTAGATAACCCAGCCTACCACAGTAAGTGCATGGACTATTAAAAATAAATTCAATATCGAAATCTGTTAGCCTTGTTCTAATGCACTGAAACCCACTACTGTCAAGTCATTCTGATTCATAGAGACCCCGTGCAGGGGACTCAAGGCTATCAATCTGAACAGAAGCAGACAGCCTCACCTTTCTCCCTCAGAGCAGCCAGTGGCTTTGAACTGCCGATTTTCAGCAGCCCACCCCGTTCTCCACAGCATCACCAGGACTCTTTCTGAATGCACTAGTAGTAGGCTACACATTAGGCTGCTAATTGGGAGGTTGTGTTCAGAATTGTGCAGAGACCCTGGTCATACAGCCAGACACTAAATCGTATGTTCCCCTTCCTCACAACGATAAGCATCTTGCAGGAACAGCAGGCATGAACAAGTGTCATGAAATGAATCATGCTTGCTCTTAGGCACAATCTAGTTGCTTCTGGCTCATAGCGACCATGTGTACAAGAGAACCAAACGCACTGCTGGGTCCGGTGCCGCCTTCAACGCTGTTCTTCTGTTTCAGCCCATTGTTGCAGCCTCTGTGTCTGTCCATCTCTCCAGGACCTCCCTCTTTTCACTATCCTCCACTTTACCAAGCGTACCTGCTTCCCAAGGTATCAGAGTCCACACCCCACACCTGTGGGGGTGGTCCCATTTGTGAGTAGGATTGTTTGCTGTGGTTGGTGGGTTTGTTGATAGGGACATACCATGAGAGCAGCGGTTCTCAACCTGTGGGTCATGACACCTTTGGGGGTCAAAGGACCCTTTCACAGGCGTCTCCTAGGACCATCTGAAAGCACATAAATATTTTACAATATATAATTACATATTATTTTGTGATTAATCACTATGCTTTAATGATGTTCAATTTGTAACAATGAAAATACATCCTGCCTATCAGATATTTACATGACGACTCATAACAGTAGCAAATTCACAGTGATGAAATCGCAAGGAAAATAATGTTATGGTTTGCGGGGTTAACCACAACATGAGAAACTGTATTAAAGGGTTGCGGTATTAGGAAGGCTGAGAACCGCTGCTGTAGAGTGTGTCTTAAACGGAGTCACATTTGAGATATAAACTGAGCAGGTTGGTTCCAGAGAGAAGGCTGCCAGCACAGATGGAGAAGGATGGATCCCAGGCCATGTGAAGACCACTGAGGAATCGAACTACAGAAGCTAGCAGGAGACAACGTCCTTCCTCAGATCCAACACACAGTGAGTGAGCTTTCCCATAGAGCCCGCATGCTCAATTCAGTCTTCTAGCCTCTTGAACCATGCGAGCATCCATGTCTGTGCTTTGAAGAGACCCCCTTGTGGCATTTCTGCCACCGTGGCGCTAGAACACTAGGATCAGAAGGACCTGCTCAGTACCAGCTGTTAGCAGGGGAGGGAAACCTGTTGAGTCAAGCAGGACTTCCCTGGGAAAGAGAAGCATTTGCACGGAGACTTAAAGAGATAGCGAAGTGGAAGGGGGAGGGCAGAAGACACGGGCAGAGGAATTAGTATGTGCAGCGGCTTGGAGCCAAACAAGACAAATCTGGAGACATCGGGGCAGCTGCAGTCAGGGAGGGAGGAGGGCAGATTCCTCATGGGGAAGGAGACTTTGGGTGAACCAGGAAGTCCTGGAATGTCCAGTTTAAGCTTGGACATCAGAACATCTAAAGGTTTCCCATTGCGGCTGGTCATGGTCAACAAAATAATGACTTTTCTGAAAAATAGGTATTTTTTTTGTCTCAGAGAATTATACCAGACTGGAGTTGAAAGATACCTTCAGGACTTTTCTAATCCAAATGCATGGATTAATTGGGGAAGAAATTCCTCCCTTGAACACACCCTACCCTGATTAGAGCACACCATTTGTTTTGCTACAGCTCAAATTGTTAGAAATTTCTTTAAACCCAGACCTGCTTCTTTGAAACTTCCACCCATATTTTTGCCCTCTGGAGGTTCATGGAATCAGTCTAATCCTTTTCCCATCTGACAGCTTTTCAAATATTTAAAGACAGCTATCATGTCCCCATTATGTCTTCTTTCCCTCAGGCTAAAAATCCCTAATTCTCTGAACAGTTCTTCGTGTTACATGATTGTAGACACTGACACCATCGGAGTATGATTCTCGGAAAAGCCCCAGTTTTTGAAGAGACAATAACCCGTATTTTTTCCCCCAAGAAACCTAAATACAGAAATTGAGCTGTTAACCGATTCTGCTTGTGGTGGTGGGGCAGGGGGGTGGGGTTGTTGAGTCCATTTCAATTCATAGGGACCCCAAATACAACAGAACAAACCCCGCCCAGTCTTGCACCACCCTCACAAGCGCGGCGTGGCTGTGTGTGTCTGAGCCTTTGTTGCAAATCGTCTGTGCCAAGCCGTCTTGCTGACAGCCCTCCTGTTTTGCATGGGCCCTCAACTTTACCAAGCACGATGGCCTTTTCCAAAGACTGTTCCCTCCTGACACGACATCCAAAGGATATGAGGCGCGATCTCACAGTTTTCTTTGGGAAATTTTACTTGCATGTGATGTTAGTTATATCATTCGGTAATTTCTGCAGCGTGTTGGATCACCTTTCTTTGTGTATATGTCTATCTATGTATCTATCTATGTATCTATGTATCTACCTATCTATCTACCCTGGTAGGTATATGCACGTGCTGTTGTTAGGTGCCGGTGAGTCAATTCCAACTCCTAGTCTCCAAGATAGCATCACAGGAAACACTGTCTGACCCTGGCCATCCTTACACTTATTATCATGTTGAGCCCATTGTTGCTCAATCAATCTTGCCGACTTCATGTTTAAGGAGCATTCTGACTGTACTTCATCCAAGACAGATTTGTTTGCTCTCCTGGAAGTCAATGGCACTGCTAATATTCCCTGCCAATACCCTAATTCGAAGGCATCAGTATCTTTGGCAAGTGTGTGACGATGCAATTTGTCAATTAGGTAATGGTGTGGTTAAAATCTCCCATTTGGTGCTCTTTTGTGGTCATCCTCTACTTTTGAAGAATGCTGAACTTCACAAATGACCCTGTCTTTAGAATCTAATAATGTCCATAAGAAACTAACGGTGTGTGTGTGTGTGTGTGTGCTTCTTATAGCATGCTGCAAAATAAGCATTTGATGACTGTTGGACTTTTCTCTATTTATTTATGAATAACTGAGGTTAGCTTCATTTACAAGATCTGGGTTTGTGCAACAACACACGGTTCTCAGGGAAACGCATGTGAGCACACCTGCCGACCTTGGAGGGCAACAAAAGTCAGCCGCGTGTCACAGCTGGCCTGTAGCTCTGGGAAACAGTAACCACAGAGCAAATGGATCCTCACGGAAGTGAGCCATGCGGTCCCCCACCTCCAGCACAAAATCTGACTCTTGCTATGAAACCCTGCCAGCCCCAGCTGCCAGGAGGCAGCCCAAGTGCCAAGGTCTTCTGGTCCTCTCTGGAAAATGCTAATTGCAGTACTTTGCCAGAGGAAGACTTTTACTGGGTTTCGATTTTGTCCTGATGGTCTCCATTTCACTTTCAATTCACATTTTACACCACATACTTATCATGCCTTTAAAAATAATCATCATGTGCTATCAAGCTTTCAGATGACATGAAGTTGGCCAGAAAGGGCTGTGTTAACATGTGGGAAAGGCGGAATGGGGACCCAAAGAAATGTGGGTCAACTAACGACACAGAAAGTCAGAAGGCGAGTGTAGTAGAAACTGGTAAAAGACAAGAACCACGTTCCTAAAAGCTCCCTGCAAATGAAAACCTGGGGCAGGCAGGACTGGCTGTGAATCAGCATTGTTCAAAGAGAGGGAAGGATCATGGCACCAGCATTCTGGCTGACCTTCTTCCGAGACAGAATTGTTTGTTCTTTAGGCAGCCCAGAGAAATGTCAAGATTCTTTGCCAACACAGTGCATATAAACTGGAAATGCATCTTTATATCATATTAAACTAAAGGGGAAAAAAGGCACCCCAGAATCCTTTCAGAGACAAACTGAATGACGGTGCATGGATAAATGGCTGTAGTTGGATTCAATCATTTGGCCTCTCATTTCCTCCCCTTTAAAGATTCCTGGTGATGTGGTGGTTCCAGGTTGGACTGCTAACTGACAGGTCATCAGTTTGAAACCACCAGCCAGCCACTCTGTGGGAGAAAGAAGGCGCTTTCTACTCCTGTACAGAGTTACAGTCTTGGGAGCCCGCGAGGCAGTTCTAGCCTCTCCATTAGGGTCCCTATGAGCAGGTATGCACTCAACGACAGTGAGTTTGATTTTATTTGGTTTCCTCCCTCGTCTAAATTTTTCTTAAAGTACTCTTACTCGGACTGGAATCGTTTGCATGGCCATTGGGTCACTGGATCGATCGAACAATTGTAAGTTCCCTGCGTGCTGTCCCATGAGCCCTGCAGCTGCACATGGTCCAGAGCTCAGTGCCCCTTCCTCGATCTGTTACGCCCCACCCTCTTGACTATCCACATTCAGAAGGCAAGCTGAAAAGGCTCCTGAAGGAAGGGCAAGTCAAGGACACCAGGAAGAGGGACAGCTTTCAAAGGAGAAAGCGCCTGGAGCAACTCTGGGATTCTTATTTTTTTCTCACAAGGGGGTCAAGAAAGCAAACCCAGAGATGGGAACGCTGAGGAAGAACATTACTACAAGTCCTATCGTGCTGGGTCGGCCTCAGACGCGGGGTGCTGAAAGGCAGAATGGAGGCACCTTTCAATGGTTCAATGATGAATTCGAAGCAGAGAAGCATGAGATCCCAAGTACAGCATTCCTCTCTCTTGCCGTTAGCACCCACGGACAGGTTAGCAATACTCACAGAATGACAAGATCTGCGTCTCAGCAAGATGCTTCCAGCAAGAGTTTAAGACCCATGAACATTTCTATTTTCTTAAAGCAAAGCTACTATTTCCCTGGATTTTATGAGAGGCAAATGGAATATGTGTGGTGTCATGATTTTAACCTTAGGCTGTGAATAGCAAGGTTGGCAGTTCAAATCCAACATCCACCCCATGGAAGAAAGATGAAGGGATGCATCGTCTGTCAAGACACACCGTTTTGGAAGCCCTCTATAGTTTGCTATGAGTGGGAATCAACTAGATAGCAGTGGGTTATATAAACATAGGACAATTGCATAATAATTGTGTGCCATCCATATATTAATAATATATAATTGTATGCATCATTATGATCATGGTCTTCATCAAATGTTGCCAAGTTTCCAAATAGCCTAAAAGAGATAGAAACCTCTTCTATCTGCTGGGAATGCTATTTTACATATTTTTTTCATTCTCCGTCATCAATGTTGACAAGGTTGAACATAACGATTTAAACCGTAGAATTTAATGAAGAAGCACAAACACCAGATGACTAATGACCTTGAAAACATTCCTCCATTTGCCACCCAACAGGGCCAATGAAGATGGGAGATGACTCCCATGCAACATCGCTCTTATCAAATGACTTCCTTCTGAATTATTGACTTGGTTCTGGACACTTACCACAGTTATCAGGTTGTGTATGTTCTAGATTCTGTGGTCCAGCTCTATGCACCTTCAAAGACCTAACATCTGCCTCTCACCTGCCGGCAAAGCCTAAACCTGCGGTGAGACTTTGCTTTCCCTTCTGCTGATTCTTCTCGTTGTTTTCAATGTATCATCCACTGCATTTACTGTGGGATCGGTACCAGTGGGGTGTTTAGCACACATATACTGGGAAGAAGGAAAATCAATTGATTTTGCATTCTAGAGTGGTCTGGGATTTATCAGAATTTTGAGCCAAAGATGTACAATTTCAATAGATTAAATCATACGATATCATTAAAATCAGAATGGCTTAAGAAGCACGGGGTTCTTCACATAACATGAAATTGGGTTTTTGCTGAGGGGTTTGGGGCTTCCTTGTAAAATGACAGTGTTCAACTGAAAGTTCTCTAAATGCCCCTCTTTTATGGGATTTTCTTCTTCATTTCCTAGAGCGGAGGTTGCCCTTCCTCATCTTTAATAGCCTGGAGTCAAATGAGCAGCTGACCTTGTCTAACATGTAGATATGAGCTGACTGGGCACAGTGTGTTGATGGAGCCCTGGTTGCCCTGGGGTAAAACACTCCTGCTTCCTACTGCACACTGTTGGTGCTGTAGACATAACCCAAGTATATTTTCCACAATCCACATTTTCAAGAATGTTATCTCTCCCTCTTTTCAAAACTGCATACGGTCCTGAAGTATTGGTGTTGCTGATTAAAATGCAGGGGAATTAAAAGCAACATATTCCACTGTCTCACAATATTCTTCAAAATCAACATGTGTCTCTAGTGTGTCCAGGGACTCTAGAGAGTCTGAAGAAGTTGATTATTCATACCAGCTGCTTTATGAGCCTGATACAGTTTCCAGATCCCCGACTGGTACTCTCCAGCCCATAGCAACAAAATCAGAAAACCGGGGAAGGAGTGATTTCTATCAAGACCAAACACCACCACTTTGGCCAAGGGTCTAAGCACTGTTTGAAGTTCTTGTTCCTTGTAAGAAGGACAAAAGCAATTCAGGAGACAGGAAAGTGCTGACAAGATCACCTGACCACGACAGGAGCTTCAGGTGAAGCAGACACGATGTTCTAGCCACAGACTTGAGGCTGTGCACAAGGGGGAACTACAAGACCCAATGGCTTCAACGATGCTGCGCTCTTGAAAATAATATTGTGAGGGTTTTCTTTTCAAAACAATTTTTTAAAGAGGGAGAAAGTTTCATCCCTCATCCTTTAAACACATCAGCAAAAGGCATGAATGAGAGAATACTTTAAGGAACCGAAAAGCCAGGAACACATAATTTCCTTAATTGAACTACCCCATCAATGAAGTCCAAACCACCATAGCG
>NW_022106463.1:2405649-2411750 GCF_000313985.2 Echinops telfairi | reverse complement strand
CAGGGAAAAGGTAAGGGTGTCTGCTATGTAAAGATTGACAGTGTTAAAAACCCTCTCTAGGATCACTGTGATACAGAATGAACTCAGTGGCAGTAATTGTGGTTGGCTGAAAGCAGGGAATATCAACATGAAGTTCACCTGCATTTTACTAACTATGCCAAGACGTTCAATTGTGTGAATCCTAAGTTGTGGATAACATTGAGGTGTTTGGGAATTCTAGAACACTTCATGGTGCTTGGGAGTGATGGTGGCATAGTGGGTTATGAGGTGGACTGCCAGTTCCTCCCAGAGAGAAAGACGAGGCTTCCACTCCCATAAAGAGAACCTCACAGAGACAGTGCTACTGTGTTCCTCTCAGGGTCACTGAGCCTGAATCCACTTGATGGCAGTGAGTGAGTTTCCTTGTTCTTATGCAAAGTCCGCATGCAGTTGGAGAGACAGTCACATGAATGGGCAAGGGATGATGGCACAAAATCAGGACGGTGTGTGTCAGACTTCTTTAATCCCTGCCCTGAGCAAATCATCTGAGAAGCTGGAGCATATGAGGAACACTACGGCATCAAGTATTGGAAGAAGACGCATTATCAATCCATGATATGCAGACGGCACGACCTCCCTTGCTGAGAGAGAAGTAGATTTCACTTCCTGACAAAGCGAAGGGTCGCCTGGTGAAGATCCAGAACTTCAGTATAGATTGTACCTCACTGTAAAGAAAACAAAAATCTTCCCCCGGGGCCAAGAAGCAACATCAGGATAAGTGGAGACAATCCTCAAGTTGCCAAGGATGGCATTGACTTGGATCCGCAATCAAGGCTCATGAAAGCAGGAGTGAAGGAGCCAAACAACATGTTGCCTTGGGCAAATGTTTGTTTGGTTTTAAATCTCTTTAAAATATTAAAAAGCAAAGGTGTCACCTTGTATATTAAGGTATGCCTGACCCCAAACCAACACCACGACCCATGACCTCTCCAGTCTATGCCAATTCATAGTGGCCCCATAGAACTCAGCAGTGCTGCTCCATGGGGCTTCTGAGACTGCAAACCTATCCAGCAGCAGTTCTCATGTGAAACAGCTGATGGGCTTGGACCACTGATAGTTTCATGGGGAGTGCGGTGAAGAAGAAGAGCCAGAATGTTCCTTAGGAGTGAGGATGGGGCGGGGAGACTTGTCCCTCGTGAACTTTGTGTGTGTTACCAGGAAGGACCAGTCCCAAGAGAAGGCTCTCCCACTTGGGTAAGTAGAGGGACAGCTAAAAAGAGGAAGTCCCCGAACAAGATGAACTGACACAGGGCTTCAGCAAGGAGTTCAAACATAGAAAGATTGTGAGGATGGTACAGTCCCGGCAATATTTTTTTTCTGATGTCCACAGGTACTCTATGAGCCAACACTCTCTTATGCTGTGGGCTGCTAACTGCAATTTAACAGTATGAACCCTCCAGCTGCTCCGGGAGAGGAAGAGGAGGCTTTCTGCTCGTCAGGAGTGACGGTCTCTGAAATCCGCAGGGAAGTCCCCCTCTCTCCTTAGAGGGTCACTATGAGTCGGAATCGGCTTGATGACGGTGAGCTCATGCTTGGGACAGCAACATGTTCTGGATGAACAGTGGCCAGAGAAAGGCTGTTGGTGATGGTGATGACCATGACCAAGGTGGGAGCGCATGTGTTCACAAAACACAGCATTGCTCAAGGATGGCACCTGAGACTTGCTGAATACAGTTGGGAATCTCTTTCTTCTGAGCCAAACTCTTTCTTTCTTCTGAGCCAAACCTTCTAGATAGGTTATACACTGTGTAGTTCTGCGGATGCAACTGGATTTTAGCAACTGACAGCGATCTTACAGAGCCCTGAAATACTAGCACAAGACATTTGGGGTTTTCTTCATTGGCTAGTTTCGTTCCTTTTGTTATGTTTTCTATTTCCTCGATAGCCACGAAGGGGAGCCCTGGTGGTACCGCCGTTAAAGCAGTCCGCTCCTAAAGTAAAGATAGGGGGTTCCAATCCGCTGGTTACTCAGCAAGAGAAAGATCCGGCAGACTGCTTATCTAAAGATGACATCCTTGGAGCCCCCATGGAACAGCCCTACTCTGTCCTTCAGGGTCATGGCGTCACACTGGATGGGATGGCAATGGGCTTAGGACCACCTAAGATTCCAGTTGGAGTTTGCCTTCTCTGACACCATCACCCAAATTATGGGTAGGGATTGAAACTGACAAATTGCATAAGTCTATGAGCTTGTGGCCATATTTCAAGTATCTGCACAGGGACCTCAACATGTTAAAGGAATTCTTTTTCCGGTACCAGTGACCATTATTAGGGGATTTGAAAAAGAGCACACTAGCCAGACGTAGAGAATTCTTTGCATACTGACCTCTTCGGATACTGGAGCGGAGGGGTGGAGGAGATGGGGAAGAAAGCATTCCCTTGGAAAAATAGAAATAGATATCAAGTTGAGAGAGACAGAAAATAAACAGAATGTCCAATGATCTGAAGAGAGTGATGAGAATGTACTTTTCAATCCTCCTGAGAAAGCACTTTCAATCAAGCTTATTTCCTCTTATCGTGCACCAGACACAAGAGGTGCCAGCCATAGGCCCGGCGTGCTTCAGTTATTATTGCTGTCCATGTACTTATCCTTTGAAACAGAATCGCCTCCTCTCAGTCCTCACCTCACATGACCTGAAGCCAATGGATTGCCTTTATTATCTCCTAGAAAATAAACTTCTTTTTTTTAAAACAAGGAAGAGAAGGGTTGTGACCTAGGGGGACTACTGTTAGGCCACCGAACTCCTAGGAAGGGAAAAGTTCAGTCAGCACCTACAACACCGTACAGAGCCACGTCCCAACCCTGTCCTGCTTCTGTGGACTTACTGTAATTGTAAGAAAAAGGAGTCATGGGTGCACTGTGGGTTAGACATTCGACTGCACTGCTAGCCGCTGGTTCAAAGCCACCATCTTCCAGGTGAGGCTGCCTGCTCCTGTAAAGTTTAGCACTCTTGGAGTCCTCTGATAGAGTCTCTATCAGTCAGAAGGGACTTGATGGGCAGTGGTTTGAGTTTTGGTTTTGTGGTAATTATAAGCAAGGGATCGTGATTTCAGTAGACAACCATAAAACAGAGCTTGAGTAGTCATCTTCTAGAAGCGCTTATTGACACGGCATTGTGGTTGCCAATGGGCTGCTATCTGCAAGGTTGGCAGTTCAAAACCACCAGCTTCTCTTCAGGAGATAGATGAGGCCTTCTACTCTCATCAAGAGTTAGTCTCAGAAACTCAATGGCAGGTCTACCCTGTCCTATAAAGGTCTTTATGGATCGGCATCAACTCGATGGCAGTCAGTTTTACTCGGTTTTATTAGCTCCTTCACATTCAGCTAAGGCAAAACTCAGTGCCCTTGAGTAAATTCTGACTCACAGCGACCCTATTGGACAGAACAGACCTTCCCCATGGGCTTCTGAGATTGTAACTCTTGATGGGAGCAGGCAGCCTCTTCTTTCTCCCAAAGAGCTGCTGGTAGGTTTGAATCAGCAGCCTGTGGTTAGCAGCCCAGTGCTTAACTCACTGTGCCACTAGGGTTCCTTAATAAGTACTTCATAAGTGCTAAGGTAGTGTTTACAATTGGAGATAGGAATTATCTCCACATAGAAAAACCTAGAAGCCCAGAGTGAGACGAGATGGATGAATAAATATTAGCATTAACATAGGCAGTCTATCTGTGTGCATCCCTATCACTGTCTTGCCAGCTTCTCATTTTATACGTATGTACACATAAACACACATTGGTGGGAGAAACACATCTGTCACACGAGAGATAAGTGGAACACTGAAACCAATTCTGCTGCGTCAGGGAGTTTCGGAGCCATGAAGTGATGTCTGCACCATCCGCCATAGAACAAACATTTGGCCGAAGGGAGGCTGCTCATGGCACCAGAATGGTCTCCATCCTTCCAACTGCCGTTATCTCCCAGATATTTGTTGTTGACAGTTCGAAATTCTTTTTACATCATTAACCCAAAAGAGTTCACAATAAACCGCAAGTGGCCTAGACAAATGATGTGAGGGTTAGGGGAAAAGACTGAGGGGGTTTCAATTACCATCGGCTTCCGCAAGAGTCCACAGCTCAGGAAGTGGCCAAAGCAACAGTTGTGAGCTGCAGGATCCGGACAGACTAGAACCGTCCCAACAGAGCCCACACCGAGGGACCGCCATCACTGCTGGAAAATGTACTGTAAGAAGGAATTTCCACTAGTCAGAAACCAAGTTCAAGCATCATTCAGAGAGTTGGATCACAGAACCTTTGCCCATTATTTCCAATTCTTAATAAGAGCCTTATTCTTTTGTCCCTTCGATGTATCTGCAAAGGTTAGGAATTTCAGAAGCTGAAATAGATGCTTGTTTCCATCAAGTGTAAGATATCGCGATACAAAGCTGCTTCCAGACCGTTTTATAAATAGAAATTGTGGAGATAGCATGCCTGCGGTTGAAATTGTATCCTGAGCTTCGACACTTCATCACACTGATGACAAACCCACATTGATCCATCAGTTGCTTCAAATTCCTACTCTCACCAATGTTCCTAAAAGGCACTCCTCATTCTAAACCTGGGTAATGTTTTTAAACCCAATTTGATGCAGTCACTGATTTCAGGTTAGCAAGAACTTTGAGGTTCTCAGCGCAACTCACCGATCTCCGAATCGTCTGCAAGAGGAAAGGCAGGAGAAGTAACAGTAGAGAGACTGACGTGTTAGGAAATGAGAGGGAGCGGAGCACAATGTTAATGGGTGTCAGTGGTGTGTCACTGTCACTCATAGACCTGGTTTTGTAACTCTCGTCTCCTTTGGAGACCGCATAAGCTCAGAGAATTGTCTGTCATCGACTGTGTGTCTGGGCTCTATGGAAACACAAACACTGTGCTCATTTTAGTCATAAGATTTAACCTATTTTATTTCCATTCTGCTTCAACAATGTTTAGGGCATTCATTGCCTTGATCATTCCTTTTGAGATGTTATTAGGAAAAATCAAATCAAAACCTTTTTTTAAAAAAAAAATGTTGGCAGTGCTGTTGTTTAGCAAATTGAGATTGGACTTCAAAATTGCCCATGCACTTTTCTCATACTTCACTTAAACCAGCAGCTGAGCTTTGTAGCCTAACACATCTGCGGTGAAACCTCCAACCCTTTAGTACTCAGCTTGTTGTGACCTTACGGACGTTGCATTCTCCTTTTGAATGTTAGGTTCTCTATCTGCAAATGGGAGGCAACAGTGCCTCCGTGGTAAAGTTTCAGGGAGGAGTAGACGATATAGTAACTGAATGAACAGATAGCATTCATGAATTATGCAACATGTGCCAGGAAGGATTTTCAGAAACTTTTGTTACTCACTCACGCTAGTGGATACTATTATTAAACTCATATTTCTACAGCCAAGAAAACTAAGACTCAGAGAGGTTAAGAAACTGTGGCTGGAACCCCACTCAGATAGTGTACACCCAGAGCTCTCCTGCTTAACCAGGACTTGATGCTTTGTCTCAATAAAGCCTACTGTGTCTACTGCCCACAGGAGGGAGGCATACCTAAACCCAAACCAAACAATCCACCACTGAGTTGATTCTGACTACTAGCAACTCAAGAGGACCCCAAAGTGTAGACCTGCTCCTGTGGATTTCCAAGGCTATAGCTATTTGCCGGAATAGAAAGCTTCATCTTTCTTCCAGGGAGCTGATGGGTGGTTTTGAACTCCTCACTTTGTGGTTAGTAGGCCAACATGTAAATGTAAGCACCACACTACCAGGAACAGGAGGCCTACAGTCCCCCACTAATATTCTTCCTGAGCTCAACTCTCCTCCTTCTCCAGAGTAATTGTTAATAAGCGTAAGAAAAGTAACCAATAGAGAGGCCTAAGGGGCTGGCCCCATTACCAACTAAGTGGACAGCCCCCCTCCTCCCAGAAAACTTCATTTCACAGGACAGTACTGAAGCTACAGCTCAAGGAGAAGGTCGTGTCTGATCAGAGCACACAGAAGCAAACAGTGGGAGGGAAAAGGAGTGAAGCACATCCTACCCAATCAAGCCCCAAGGATGGTATTTCTGCTCAGAGCAGGCAATGCACA
>NW_022106463.1:2402746-2404245 GCF_000313985.2 Echinops telfairi | reverse complement strand
AGGGGGATGGACAACAGACAAGGGGGTCAAGGGAGACATTGGACAGTGCAAGACATGAAAAAAATAATAATTTATAATTATCAAGGGTTCATGAGGGAGGGAGGGAAAGGAAAAAATGAGGAGCTGATACCAAGGACTGCAGTAGAAAGAAATTGCTTTGAAAATGATGATGGCAACATATGTACAATGTGCTTGACACAATGGATGGATGGATGGATGGATGGATGGATGGATGGATGGATGGATGGATGGATGGCATGAGCTCCCAATAAAATGATTTATTAAAAAAGAAGAAAGAAAATTATATTTTAGTGTTAAAGAAAAAAAAATAGAACTATCATGTCCTAAGTAATGTCTTAATGTTAAATGAAAGGATCTCCAAAAGTTCATAGAAAAAAATGAATTAAAAGTTAGTGAGAGTTTTCCATGAACTTTTTTAAGCCCTTTCATGTTATTACTGTATTTTCCCTCTGTGGACTTCATACATTCCATTATTGGGTTGGGCAACTTAGAACTTTGCCAGACTCTTTCTCATCTCTTGGACGTGTCTCAGCCTCTTCTTGATAAGAATCCCCTTGTTAGGTGTTGTCAAGACAATACCAATGCACAGTCACCCTATGGATAACAGAATGAAACCCCACCTTGTCCTCCACCATGCTCACAATTGTTCTTATATTTGAGCCCATTATTGCAGCCACTGAGTTCACCCATCTTGCTAAAAGCCTTTCCCTTTTTCATTGCCCTTCAAATTTACCAAGCACAATGTCCTTTTTCTAGGGGCTGATCTCTCCTGATAACATATCCAAAGGATTATTCCTAGAGTCAATATAATAGGACACTTGGAATCCATGAGGTGATTGAAATGATTAATCTGATGCTAACTGGAAGAATGGACTAGTTTACCTAGCTAGAAGATTCCCCCAAAGAAAGATCTGGATAGTCACATTTGAAAAAGCTAGTTATGGAGAGAGGAAACTTTCTTCTTTATCTTTTCTCTTCCATCAAATAACCAAATACGATCTATCCCTGGAGATGCTTGGTAAAGCAGAGGGGCAGCGCAGAACAGTGACAAGCTGGATTAACACAGTGGAGTCAAATATGGGCTCAAACATAAAAAGAATCAGAGGATGGTGGAGGATTGAGCAGTGTTTGATTAGGTTGTGCAAACGCTCTCAGTGGAAACCAGCTTGATGGCTTCTAACTGCAGCAACAACTGGCCTCATTGAAAACATGGATTTTACTTGTCCCTTTCCCACTTAATGGGATGCTAGCAGCATTTATGAAAATGCAACTGAAAGTGTGTCTAAGTATAGAAAGCATGTTGTGTTAGACAGGGTTCTCTAGAGAGATAAAACCAAATTGCTGATAATTTATTATATTTACTTATAAAGATAATTAGATATATAACAAGAAATGAACTGTTAAATCATATACAGATAAATATATAATACAAGAAATAAACAGTTAAATTATAAAGCACTGCAAATGGCTCAGTGCAA
>NW_022106463.1:2396909-2402449 GCF_000313985.2 Echinops telfairi | reverse complement strand
GATGATCAAAGAGCGAGAGACAAGAAAGGCGAAGCTCACCAAGCCATTTATCTCTCTGCCCTTCAGTTAATCCCACTTGTGTTTATCAGCCAGGCTGGCACAATAAACTATCTCACATGTCTCCACCAAATAGGCTCCTCCTGATGACAACTCAATTGTAAGGAAGGCAATCGTGAAGTAAGGCAAGCAAAAATTGTCAACACATTTTAACTTGATAATTTCCCAAACTGAATTAAAAAAAAATTCTGAATATCCTTGCTAAGTATTCATGAAATCATTTTAAATGGATTTAATATTCGTGTCTGATCTGAAGCATGTCGGGGAGATCTTGGCAGGATACTTGCCAATAGACTTGTTAGGCAACAAGATGACTTGTGAGGCTAACATTCCAATTAAGACAAATGCAAATGCTTATTTCAGTGAGAGCAAAATGGCCAGGTGTACACGCTTGGTGGCGAGCTGTTGAAGACGAGGACAACCTAGAATGGGATGGATTGACCCAGTGGCGGTAGCTAGGAGTTCAAATATAGCACGTGTAGTAAGGCTGGTACAGGACCGGCTGTGGATCCTTCTGTTCTACATTAGTGTCGCCGTGTGTCGGAAGTGACTGGACAGCACCTAATAACAACAAAAAGCAAAACTCACCAGAGTCCAAAACACCACACTCAAACTCCAAGTTAGGTAAACCAAAGACGAATTCAAGTAAAGCCCTACAAGGGACTCTGAAACCAATAAATCATGTTGTGGTCTTCAAAGAGCAAGGGCTGAAGTTAACTGGAGAGGAGGCCACACCCCTGCTTTTGATCCAGTAGGAAGAGCCCTTGGGACAAGTGCAGTGACCCTGGTGTCCTCCTTTCCTCTCTCTGCTGGCATCTGTAGGCCTCAGAAGGACACCCTACATTGACAAATGAATCAAGGTTAAGAAGATACAGTAAGTCACGTAGGCTATGCACATGGACTAGCTGCTGATGGACATTCTCTTTGACTCCTCAGCTATGGGGCCAGTGGGACAAAGAGCAGGAAGCTTACAGACTGCCTAAATGAGGAGGGGAGACCAAAGGAAGATAGGTTCCCATTGTGTCTCCCAGCCAAGATGCCAGGTGGAAGGCAGGCATGGAAAAATAAATCTGTATCCATTGGGTCAGTTTCCAAAGCTAGGCAGGATGGTGTGTACCATAAACTACCATTTAATCTCTCACTCGCAACTGAAAGTTGGGTTTGAATGGAAAAGTCATTATTTCTGCCCAGACAAACTTTTAAACTATAGTGTACTGCTTACTATTATACACTGTCTGCTTCTTATTCTAAGTAATAAAAGCCACTTTCCACACACTTGCATGCTCTGAGCAGAAAGGTGTGATAGAAATGGATGACTGCTACCCATTTTTAATGGTCGCCTGGCTATTGAGGAAAGAGCCCTGAAGGCTAAGGGGGTTGTTCATTGGGTTGCTAATTGAAAGGTTGAGAGTTCAAACTCACTATCGGCTTCTTCAGATATCGTTAAGGCTGGCCCTTTCTGTAAAGGCATAGAATCTCTGAAGCCCTGCAGAAGAGTTCTACTCTGTCCTCTGGGGTCCCTATGGATGGCAGATTGACTTTGGTTTGGGGGTTATCTCCAAGTCAGTTGCACCCTGCGGAAGAGACTGCAGACTCACTCACCAAGTTGTACTTCAGACTTGAGGCAGTACAGCAGGGTGTGGCCACGTTGACAGTCAGCTTGAAAGTGCTGAAGACTTGTTCTTGGATTTAAAGAAAATGACAGGGGTAATTAAGTCTCCGTTTCAGCTTAATTTAAAGAAAACCCCATAATCAAGTCAATTCTGACTCGCAGGGACCCTCTAAGATACGGTAGAACTGCCCTGTTGAGCTTCTGAGACCCTAAATCTTTACAAGAGTAGACAGCCTCATCTTTCTGTGGAGCAGCTGGTGGTTTGGAACCTCTGACTTTGTGGTTAGTAGCTCGGTGGGAGGACATGGTAGAACCTGAGAAGGTCGGAAGTGTACATGGTGGAAACCTCCCAGAGAAGGAAAGGGCCAATACTTTCCACAAACAGCGAGTGATAGAAAGGTGGTAAGGTGGCATCCATCCCGTCCCAAGTGGAAAACTTGCCAGATTCTGCCAAAGGAGGCCATTCTGTCAAGTTCCTGTTCCCCCGAGGTTCACTGTGCTCGCACCATCCCCACATCATCCAAGAGAGGAAATGCGACTTCAATGAAAGACTGAGAATTTGATATTCAGACTGTGTGGAATATTAAGGATATTATTTAACCTTCAAGAGCCCTGCTGATGCCATAGGGTTAACTACTAGTCTTCTAATTGCAAAATCAGCAGTTCAAATCACCTGATGCTCTACAGAAGAAAGATGAGGCTGTCTTCTCCCATAAAGATTGCCATCTCAGAAACCATATATTGGGTAGTCTTTAATTGGAAGCGACTCAATGGCAGTGGGGGTTATTTAACCATTTTACAGGAGTGAGAACTGTCAAGTGGAGATCGTACTGACTAGGAGGCAGTACTGACTCCTGATAGCCCCACGCTTGTCAGAGTAGAACAATTCTCCCATAGGTTTCAGTGGCCAGTGCTTCAAAATAGATCACCAGACCTGTCTTCTGCAGCACTGTGGATGGACTTGAGCTTCCAACCTTTCAGTTCACAGCTGAGCGTGCTTATCATTTGTGCCACAGAGTTTTCCATAAAGTAGAACGGATGTCCAGTATGCAGTCAGTGCGTGCCCCACCCAGTTCTACTTCCTTTTCTGAAGTCGAACGTGTAATATCAATTAAAAAGGCGAATGTCCTTAAGACATCCGTGAACTGTTTCACACTTAAATGTGGACTCAGGGACACAGAATCTACTAGCAGGGTGGCTGGGTGCTCAAAGGATGGGGGAGAATAGACCAGTGTCGAGAGAATATCCTATAAGAGGAAGCAATTGCGGTGGCAGCTCATATATAGAATTGTCACCTTCCACGTGCGAGACCCAGGTTTGATTCTCGGCCAATGCATCCCAAGCACAGCTATCCCCCATCTATCAGGGAGGCTTGTGGATTGTGATGTTTATGAACAGGTTTTAATGGAGCGTCTAGACTAAAACAGACAGAAAATCCTCCTTAGTCTGGAAGGTCATCTATGTCAACTTTGAAAAACATACGTATAGAGATCTACTTCTGAAAAGCAGCCAGTGAAAACCTAAGCATCACAACAGTTTGATCAGCGACCCAGTGTTGAGATGACATAGGACCTCATAGAGTGCCATGGCACTACACATGGGGTTACTAGGAGTTGAAAGCCAACTGAAGGGCAGCTCATAAGAACAAGATGCAATGGGTCTGCCCTCAGCAAGCGTCTCTAACCAATGGAACTCACCAATCCTACAAGTGCTAATGAAGACAAGAGAAGGGAGTGAAATGAAATGGACGCAGCTCTTGTGGTACAGGAGAGAGTTACATGTTCTCGGGTATTTGCTCATTCACCAACAGTCTAGTTTCCGTCTCCAGTGACTTGCTTTGACCAATGGAATGCGGAAGGGGCAGCGTTGTGGTGATTTGAGACTTAGGAAGGTCTGACAGCTTTGAGTTTCACACTCAAACTTTCAACACTAGGTAAGGCGGTCAGCTAGAGTGGGGACACCTGTACAGAGCTTCAGGATACCCCGGAGCAGACAGAGGTGGTAGCAGAATGTAGCTGTCTGAGTGAGGCCAGGGAAGATCAGCAGCGAAACCACACAGCTATGCCTTGTAATTGCCCAGATCATGGGACAGAACAAAGCGCTGCTGCTGTGTCGTTATTCCATTTTATGTTTGTTTCGTTTTGTTTTAAAGGGGTTGTTTTTGTTTACTAACTTACTAATAGATAACAATAACAAAGGTTTAAGGCCGAGGCAGTGTCAGAAGAGGAAGGGGAGAGAAAACATTAAAGGAAAAAAGAAAAGAGGCAAATCACATGCAAAGCACAAGCCCTTGAAAGGGTTATAGCAATTCTCCGAAAGGAACAATTAAAAATGGCAAATTAAAAAGAACGAAAGAGAACATACTAGATGTACTCAAACAATAAAATCCAGTTGTTGTTGAGATTATTCCGACTCACGATGACTCCATGTGTGTCAGAGTAGAACGGTGCTCCATCGATTTTCCCGTGGCTGTTTGGTTTTTGTTGTTGTTTGTTTGTTTGTTTGTTTTGATTCAACTGTTTCATTCATTTTGGCTCTAATGCTTATTATTGCCTTTCTTCTTCTTCTTCTTCTTCTTCTTCTTCTTCTTCTTCTTCTTCTATTTTTACAGTAGACTTTCAGTTCTTTCTTTGAGGTAATCGGGGCAGAGTCAAACACGATGGGTTAGCAGCCAATCAAGTTAACCATTTACACAACCTAGGATGAAACACAACCCATGTCCAATGCTAGCTTGCATGAATGTAATACACAAGAACTATTAAGACTTAAAAACGTAGGCAAGCCCATTTTGAAACTAAAGCAACTATCCGTAATCCTATAAGGAATCCAGGGCAGTTACCTTTCAACTCCAGGGTAAGCCCAGGGAATTTTTGAAACTACTTTGTGAACACCGCAAAGGAGCCTCAGATGATAGTCTAGCTCCAGTTTGATGTGGAACATTTAGTTGTGTCTTCCTAAAGTCAACCAATAAAACCTGTGATTCTATGATTCTCTGTGAGCCCAAATCCTCTTCATTCTGAATACAGAGACTAGAGCCTGCACCCTGAGTACGGATAACAGATAAAGGAAGGTTTGCTTCACTATGCAATAATCACGTGGCTTTTAATGTCAATAAAATCTTAGTATAGAAAGCAGTAGATACCATATCAAGGGGGGAAGAGATTTAAGCTTAAGAAACTTGAACTAGATCGTTTTGGCAGCAGGGTTGCTAGCAGTGTGTGGCTATTTGAATTGACATTAAAAATAAGTAAAATTGAAAATGAAATGCCTGGAGTTAGTCAAATCCATTATTCGGGGGCCATCTGTGGCCACACAGGCAGAGACTGTCCGTGGCATCACAGAATGCTCTAGTGGAGAACACTGGGGGCAGGTGCTTCGATATCTTAGCTGTTCATAGCTGAGCTGTTGCCCCATTCAGGCGATGGTTGGTGTTATTCTTGGCTGAGAAGCTGTCACACAGAGTTCACCTATTTCAAGGAGGAAAGTCCTGGGGATGATTTCCAGACGATGACTTACCCCATGCCACGGCAGGGGTATGGCTAGAGAATCCTTATTTTCTAGAGCATGCATGACGGTGTTGGTGAAAAATACTGAAAATGCTGTGGACGGTCAGAAGAAGGTGCAAACCTGCCATGGAAGAAGTACAGCCAGAATGCTCCTTAGAAGCGAGGATGGCAAGATTTCATCTCAAATACTTTGGACATTGTGATAGTGATGGTTTATTGTGCCAAACTGGCCAATGAACACGTGAAATTAATTGAAAGGCTGAGAGATAATGGCTCGGCCAGCCTCGCCTTTCTGGTCGCTTGCTGTCTGATGGTGGGACCAGGGTGCAGCCTGCCTTAGCTAGTTCCCTGCTTCAGCTGGCAAG
>NW_022106463.1:2394381-2396049 GCF_000313985.2 Echinops telfairi | reverse complement strand
TCTGGCACGCTGCCTTCCTGCTTGCTGGGACTCTGGCAGTGGCCTTGAGAGATGCTGGTGCCTGGTCATGCTTCACCGACCTTGGATCCACACAAGTCTGCACTCACGGGCCTGTGACCTTCCTGCATTCTGCAGCATTACAGACGGCTGCAGGCGTCCGAAGAGAGGCTTATGGATTAGTTTTGGACTATGGACTTGAGTTGAGTTGGGCTGGGCTTTCTTGATATAAAACTTAATATATCTGGAGATATCTATTTCTCTATCTATAATCTCACTGGATTTGTTTCTACATTCAACTTAGCCTAACATATTACGGATTAAAGCTCAATGTAAAGAAGACCAAACTACTCACAACTGAACAGTAGGTATTATGATAAATGGAGAAAAGATAAAAGTTGTCAAGGATTTTGTCTTGCTCGGATCCACTATTAATGCTCATGGAAGCAGCAGTCAAGAGATCAAAGGGTGAGTTGCATTGGGTAAACCTGCTGCACAAGACCTCTTTAAAATATTGAAAAGAAAGGATGTAATTTTGAGGAACTAAGGCACCCCTGATCCAAACCACGATACGTTCAATTGTCTCATATGCGTGTGAAAGTTGGATATTGAATACAGAAGGCTGGAGAAGAATCGATGCATTTGAATGGTGGTGCGGGTGAAAATATTGAAAGTGTCATGGGTTGCTAAAAGGACAACCCAATCTGTCTTGAGAGACATAAGGCCAGAGGGCTCCTTAGAGGCATGAATGATGAGCTTTTGTCTTTCATAGTTTGGAAATGTTGTCAGGAGAGACCAGTTCCTGGAAAAAGATATCATGCTTGGGAAAGCAGAGGAACAGCAAAACAAATTCGGAAGGTCCCCAAGAAGAAGAATTGACCCAACGGCTGGAATGATGGGCTTGACCGTGGAAACAATGGCTGGAATGATGGGCTTGACCGTGGAACTGACTGTGAGGAAGCTGCCAGACCAGGCAGTGTTTTGCTCTGTTGTGTCCAGGGTCATTCGGATTGGAACTGACTTAATGGTATCTAAGGACAACAATAACACAATTAAAAGCAAGCACCAATGGACACCAATCTAGATAGGGAAGTCAGAGCAGCAGTGCTCCATCTGATCAAAGGTGTAAGAAATGCACGCTAGCCCATAGCCACTGCTGTTGCCTCTATAAGTTACAGAGGCTACTTAAGAATACATTACAAAATTACATTTTTCTTTTGATTTACATGAATCTTTTTTCAACTAGTTTTCTAAGTTGGTAGGATATAAGGGTGTTCAGCCAAGATGACCTAATAAATGAAACTTTCAAGAATACATTTGACGGGGAGCAAACTAAAGAAATTATGGAGGCATTAACGGCATCATGAACCTTGAAATCTTGGGAACTTCTGAATTACCAAAGAAGGATAAAATGACAGCCTGCTGTTTATTTCATTTGTTTGTGTTTGGGTTTGATTGTAATGAAATCAAGTGTGGGACCAGATTGTCTAAGAAACCTTTCTTAAAATTCATCAAGGTCTTTGATGTCTGATACCTAATCCCATCAACACATCACCATCACACCGGCTGGTGTGCTTCTTCCATGTGGGCTTTGTTGCTTCTCAGGTAGATAGCTGCTTATTTATCTTCAAGCCTTTAAGACCCCAGACACTATATCTTTTGATAGCTGGG